>NW_026946403.1:183620-391417 GCF_033847375.1 Trichoderma aggressivum f. europaeum
CCCCCCCCCCCCCCCCCCCCCCCCCCCCCCCCCCCCCCCCCCCCCCCCCCCCCCCCCCCCCCCCCCCCCCCCCCCCCCCCCCCCAAAAGTAATCATCGCTGTCCTCGTCATTCCTATTTCGATCGATCCTTCAAACGACAGAAGTGCCTTTTGCGGAACGCTTCCGCCTTGTCGCTCAACTGTCGTTGAATCGGACCCTTGCAGGCCATGTTAGTTGGGCGAAGCTAGCTCCTACCAGGATCGCCCTTTTACATGCAGTCCGACTCTGTTTCTGTAAGTGAGCAAAATGCGCATCTAGCCCAAATACGCAAAGCGTCGATCATTATAGAATACGAGATGTCATCTCAGTCTATTCCCCATCCGAGCAGCAAACACGGCACAGCAGCCAAGCCATCGCTCTTTTAGCTTCTCGCGGAAATCTCATACGGCTCATACAAGCGCCCACCGCCATGTATGTAATTTCAGGGACGCTCACGTCTTTTTCTCTCTATCAAAACGCCCCCCCTCCCCCCTAACCCTTCCAAATATGCGACGGCGTGTCGTTTGTCGAAGGGGCCCCGTTTCCTTTTGCCTCAAAAAGGGTCAGTAATGATCACCTTCCGGGATTAAAATGGCCCCATTTTCTCACGCCTGCAAGGGCACGACACGCTTTGAAGCAAAAGGCGATTCAATCATTCCAATTTCGAAGAGAAAAGAGCCTCATCCCCCTGTTCATGCGGCACTTATCCCAGAGCAGCAGAGAAATAAAGTCAGATACTAGTGGCTCCCCACCAGCTGCGTGCTCTTTGCCGGTAACGCCCCCCGAAATGTGATTGCAATTACTAGCAGGATATATCATCCCACGCAGGGACCGCGGCACCACTTATGCGTGAGACTATTGCCAGATTGTCGAGGGCATGGCATATGCCAAGAGGCTCTTGAAACGATTCCACGAGGAGCATCACACGGTTCCACTATATCCCTTGATCGTCTCAAGGTGGATTGAGTACTCTACGACTCTTTTTTTCCTCTTTGTGGTAAGTATAGACTCCTTTCGGCAATTATACCTGTAAGCCAACAGATAGAGGAGAGAGAAAAAGACGCGTCTTACAACCCCCCCTCGATGCCCCAGACCTCTGGCAATATTCCGTGCTAGGGGGGGTGGAGGAGAAGGAGGGGAGACACACGGGCCTCGTGGTCCTAGCATTCGGTAAGTTTGAAGGAAGCACAGACAACAAAAGTGAGGCCAATGACAGCCGAAGAGCCGACTCCGTGCCATTGGGAGGAGATATGGGGGGGAGATACCGATGACGGAGTCATAGCTGTAGTAGCATTGTTCGGCGTACCTTGATGGCACAAAGAAATGGACTGGCCCGTGACCACGTCCAAGATGCTGGCCATGCTTGCTGGGGCAGATGGCCAGAGTGTCCTTTGACACGGCAGATTCCGCAACCATCGTCGTCTCACCAATGTACAAGTATACGGTTCCCCAAACAAAAGCGTACGGCATGGCACGAGTCATGGGGCTCCTGGAGAGAACGGTCCGGCTCCGGCAGCCAGATTGACGGTGCTTCTCGTTGTGACGCTGCACCCGTACCCATGACGATGGGAGTATCGTAGCATCTGTCGAACTGACCTTCCTTTGTCCTCCTAATCAGGGGAAAGAGATAAACGGCTTCGGTCCGTTCAAGTCGCGCAGTGTGGAGTAGGCTGCAGCTGGTGGTGTATACTCGTACACTCGTACATGCAAGATGGAGAAATAGGCTGCTCGATGTGATGATGTGTGGCAAGGAATCTCACACTCTGCTGGATCGACACAAACTCCGTACCGGGCACATCTCCCATCTCCCCTTTGGTTTGCCGATGCCTCGCCTCCCACCGCATGCCGCCAGGAAATGGCCCAAGTGGGCAGAAATTCCCCTTTGACGCCTCGCGTCGATCCTTAGCAATCCAGCGCAATATCGGGCTCATCTTGAGCGCCCGGTACTGCGAGCGAGATCTGGCGCTTACGTGATGGGCGAGATCACAATTGCGCGGGCGAGTCGGAACAATTCAAGACGAGTTGTTGAGTTCCCGACCACCCTGTGCTCCCTCCCTCCCACCCCCCCTTCTTGAACAGCCCCCCCATGTGCTGATTTTCCAATATTACAGGGCCATCAGCAGATTTGATGGGCAGGACAGCCTGGAAGTAGCCCGAATATCCCGTAGACTGCTGTTCCGTGCCCTCCCTCTTGGTGAAGATCCTTGCAGGAAGCGGTACATACGAGCACAGGGCAGTCATCGTAGCAACTTTGAAAACTTTCCCGTGGCCGGGCCGGAGGTTCGGGTAAGATAGTCTCCGGTCCCAAGTGAGAGCGTATACTCCGTATGCCAAGTAGTATTCGCTCACCTTCCCAGGATGACGGTCCTACTGTAAAGACAACAGTCCAAAGCGGGTGCCAGTGCAAGCCGCAACATGAGCCTCTCTCTTCCACGTGGGGATCAACTGCGCTACAACGCTGCCGTGGGTTGTCGGCCTCGACGCTTTGCTGAATCCGGGATCTGTCATGGTCAGGGTTAGCTGTGAGTGAGCCAGGGGGGGTTGCTTGCAGGCTTATAATACTCGCATACTATACCCAGCAAGTAGGTACATGGCGTTTCCCCATGCGAGCACTAGCACCATCACGACACTGTACATACATACATAGCCCCATGGACGATATGGCCAGGGGCAGAAACTGTCAATCCCGGGCGTGGGCGTGGTCAGGTCAGGGTGATGCCTGTGCTCGTTTGGATAAAAAGACCCATAGCCCACCTGCAAGGGCTCATCACGGCCAAGGGCCAACAGGACGCCACTGTACTGATGCTAGCAACTACAGCACATCCATTATTATATGCGCCTTTATCTGATGCTGCAAGCAGTCAAGACGTGAATGTAAGGGTACATACATGTACTGGTGTGAGTAGCATTCGAGCGTATCAAATTTCCTTGCGTCAAAAGACGTGAGAGCATCATGATCATGGGACTCGAGCAAAGGCGTCCAAAGGGGAAGTTGCCGAGCGGCGAGTAAATGAGCCATGAGGGGATTACAAGAAGAGAAAGCGGGAGACGGACGGAAAGAAAGAGAGAGAAGAGAGAAGTGCAGCAAAGCCTTTCGTGGTGATGATTAATCCGCGTCCATTGACGGCAAATAGGGTCACGGCCGTGCTGGCTCGAAGAGATCAATAGCGACGAAGCTGCTGCGACTTTGCAACTGCAACGGCAACTGCACGAGTATCCGGCTGAATGGTTCTGGCGGATCGGCCCGTGCACTCACAACTCGAAGTCGCGGAAGCCCGGCTGCGTTGCCCCGGCGCCGTGGGATCGCCCGCAGGAGACGGCATGTAATTGATGTTCGAGTAAATGACAATACCTGGCTTGTATTATGTACAGTATGATGTATAAGCGCGGGCGAAGGAAGATACTGTACATGTAATAATGGCCATGCCCTGGACAGGACAGGGCAGGACAGGGCAAGGACAGGCAAGGCACAGGCAAGGCTCAGGCTCAGGAACCCAGCCGGATGCCGTGCCGCGCCCTGCAATTGAAATTTAAGTCGTATTGGGTTCATGTTGACAATGGCCAGTCGGGTCTGGAGCCTTGAACTGCATTCCGAGAGACGCGCTCGTACGTTGACAGGCTACTCGTACGAGTAAGCAATGACTCGGGAGCGGCAACCCATCACTCCCAGCTGTGCTGTCTGTCTGCTTGTAACTCCGTATGCTTTGTCATGAACTGCTCCGCCGGAGGAATACAGCACCGCATACACCATACCAACAGGATTGAACTGCTCACAGCCCGGCTGTGTCCCTTGTCGGGCGTGACCAAGGCCCAAGGCAAGGGAGCGGGCACCGGGTTGCTGCGCCGCCCTGGGGGGAGTGTTGGGGGGTCGTTGGGGGGTCGTTGGTCAAGGTGCTTCCACCATATGATGATGGCTTCGAATCCAATTCCATATTCGTCCTGTCTATGAATTACATGTGCAGGGTAGCCAGGCGTGTTGGCGTGAGTTGGCGCTGGGACACAGACGACGACAAGGATGAAACAACGCCGGGCACTATTGCCAGATCCCACTCCATCCTGCTGCACCGAGTTCGGTATGTGTTCGTACGGGTACATGCCCAGGTCAACTGCATAGGTACACACATTGTGTAAGTCGAGCAGCGCACGCACACACGTATACATACATACACGCACAAGTTGATGACGAGGCCATCGTCATCGCCGTCCAACGGGCACTGCTCCCCGGCGAACGAACGAACCTCTTGTCTGTGCTGCCGCACCCAAATCCCGTAGGGCTGTGCCATGCAAGGCTGCAGGCCGCATGAAATGGAGGCCTTTCCATCTGATCTTCTAGAAGCTGACTCTGACACCCAGCCTGAATTTCGCTTCAAGCCATGGGCACGCATGCATCGTATGCGGACTAGTCCTTTCTGCGAACCCAGATCTGGCGGAATGGCGGTAAGGGGGATGGTAAGGCTGTTCCATGGCGTTACACTCGCTTTTCCTTTCTCGATGCATTGGCGAGGAGCAGAGACATCAATGGCATATCATACACGTGCCTACATACCTACATGGTGGATGCACGACTGCACGCACGCAAAGTGCATTTCCTCGTTTTGAATGGGCCATGGAGCACCAATACAGCACCCAGCACGAGAAGAGCTATTCGCCCGGATCTGTTGCAATCCGAAACCCGTCAACTCCTCCTGCCCTTGGCGAGGGGGGCGCAATGAGCA
This sequence comes from Trichoderma aggressivum f. europaeum, assembly GCF_033847375.1. NCBI lineage: Eukaryota > Fungi > Ascomycota > Sordariomycetes > Hypocreales > Hypocreaceae > Trichoderma > Trichoderma aggressivum. The sequence continues at coordinate 188,355 of NW_026946403.1, forward strand.
ATACGCGATACGACGACCAACTCCAAGTCGCCGGTTTGTTTCGTTGGAACGCTGGCGGGACTACAAAAGTACGGGTATGAATGAATCCTTCATCGCGGTGCTCCGTCGAGACGGGCCAACGCCACAGGACGCCGGCTCCTTTGGCGGCCAGGCACGCGCAAAAAAATGACTGGACGGCCCGTCAGAGGTTAAACCGCCGAATAGGCGATCCGGAGATGCTTGTGACGGAGGTGTGCCTGTATGATTACATGTAGGTACATTGTATTTGTCTTTTGTTTGCGATGGAGAACGTCATTGCCACTTGGAAGGATGGGTTATACTGTGCCCGTGAGGCTGGAATTGGGTGTAATGTTGCATCGCTCGAGTTCCCTCCAGGCACCTGCTTTTCCGGTGATTCGTCTAGACAAGAAAAATCAAATAATGAAAAAGAGTCTTGTTCCTGCCTAGGCAAGACGGTTTCATGAATCAGTCATCCGGCAGTCATGCTCATCCGCAGCGAGCGTGCATTTGGGATCTGACAGGCGAGGTCGCCGGCTGCGGGCCAAGGCCGAGCTGCCTCGCGCTTGATACTACTTGGTAGGTTGCCGACCTCCGGATCGGGTAGTCAAAGTATTGACTGTACTCACTGTAACCCGAGGACATGCAACACCGTCTTCTTGGAGAGCTCAAACTCGAGCTCAACCATCAACATGGATCTCCATACCATAGATAGCACGGGGTAATTTGCAACATTCGAATTTCGCCGTCCGGCAAACTAACACCTGCGAAGATGATGATGACGGTGCTAAAAAGCCTGAACCTGGAAGCATGGATGGATTGATATGAAGGTTCCAGGAACCAGACAAGCGCGAGACGAGTGCCAAAACAACCTAAACTACTTAACCAGACAAGGCCCTGTACAACTAAGTAATTCGCCTAAGCGAACCGTTGTGCCAAGCGATACATCCTGTTCCGCCCATTGTGGGGGATGCCATCATGTACTCGTACGATGTACCTCATGCTATTGATGTTCTGCTCTGCTCTGCTCTGCTCTGCTCTGCCTGTGCCTTGTGCCTGTCAGTTGTCACGGAACCTGGAAGAGGCTCCAAAACAAGGCAAAGATGGATCAAGTGCAATTTCCTCGTGCTGACTGTGTAGCCGGCTTTCGCAGGGCCAAGCCCGATTACGTTTGTTGGGTCCGTCCAGGCGGCATCTCGATTATGCAGGCAAGCAAACAAACAAACAGCCGCGGGCGAGAAGCGGCGGCGGCACTCACAGCAACAAGAACAGCGGCAGCGGCAGCAACAGAATAACGAAGCCGAGCGAGGCGAAAAACCGACACAAGGGAAAAGAAACCCCCGTGAGATGGGCGGTGCGCGTGGCCCCTTTTCCGGCTGTCAAGTGCTGACGCCTTGTGAGGCTGGTGAAGCGAATCATCAATCGTTTCCCCCCCCAAGCGAGCAGAACGAACGAGGGCAGATGCTTTTCCATCACACTCACTCACTCACTGGAACTGCTAATTAATTACAATGGATGGAGTGTCTCCTCCATACGTAGGTATACATGTCATGTACCTGTACTAACGACGACTCTGGACACAGTAAGCACAAGCTTGCCGAAGCGAGGCCAGCAAATCAAGTACCGCCCCCCTCGGCGCGGCTCGCTTGCCATTGGGCCGCTATTTTTATCCTCCCCCCAGAGAAGCTTTTACCCTAAGAGAGAGGCCGAGGGCTGTTTGGTGAGCTTCGCGGCGCTTACGGAGGGGGAACCCATGAGCTCGTTTTTATTTCCAATGCGGTTTTTGTCTTTTTTTTGTGTGTTGAAACAATCAAATGAGGTTGGATCAAGTTTCTTGACGGGCACTTTGTCGCCCTGTCAATGGAGCTCGTCGCCAAGCATCCAATCCATTTAGTACATTTAGTACCTATTCCGGTACCTGTACCTGTACCTGTACCTGTACCTGCAACTCAACTCTCTACCCAAGTATTCGGTCCACATGGGATCAAATCAAATGGATTGGACGCAACGGCGCCAAGCGCTGGCGGCAGTCCGTATTAGTGCCGTTTGGACCTGTTCCTTTTTTTGGCCGCAAGCGAGGCATCTTTTGCTCTAACCAGGTCCTCGGCAATGAATCATAGATCAGCGGCGGCCCCTAGTAGGCAGAGAGGGGCTTAGAAGCTTCGTCTCGTCTTATTTTGGGAGTCGACAAGCGATAGCCCGCCGTGGACGCCCCTGTATCAGAAGCCCGGCAACGAAAGCGACGCAGAGAGGTGAAGGAGACCAGACGAGACCAGACGAGAGGATCAAGGGAGGGATTCGCTTGGATGAATCAAATCGTCTTGTCCTGTCTTGTCTATTAGCTAGTAGCTCTGGGCTCTGGGCTCTGGCTTTGGCTCTACTGGGGGTCCATGCTCTCTGCCATGGCTATCTTGACATGATGCCATGCCATGCTGTGCCGTGTTCGTGTCATATTTGCCGAAGATGTGTACTTGCGAGCACTGATGGACATGTACATGTACTTGACGCTTCACTCGATTGCACGTATTACTGTACGGCGCCGCTTGTAACCTCAACCTCAAATCTGATATCCCCCATCTCATCATCGCCATGTCGTTTTTGTCTGCCTTGCGTAAAACATCAAGTTTCCCAGTTGGGAAACATCTACATGAGGCTAGCCCTGCCGCTGACACATGTGTTTGCATCTTCTGGGACCAGTACGTGACATTGCTCGCTCGCATGCGTGGAGAAGGGCGCATCATGTAACTCTACTGGGCAGTGATGCCCTCGTCGAGCCTCCCAAGAAGCGACGATGAGATGACATGGCCTCGTCTTCCCTCTCGCCAACTACTGCCCACCCACCACCACACCAAAAAAAAAACCTCCAGGGTTGCGCGTAGTGGCTGGCTCCATCAGCAAGGGACCTCTTCCCCCCGGCACTGCCCAGTTGGACGAATACGGCATCCTTTCAAGGCGAAAAAAGGTACGCGCCACGTGGGGGCTGCGATAGAAAAGTAACTCCCCAATCTGTGCACCTACATGGGACAGAGGTCCATGACCTTTTGGTCGGCATCAGCCTGGGCTAGTACCACCTGTAATCTGCCCGTGGTCTGGTCTTTTTGAGATTGGATGAGATGATGGCCTGGGATCCTTTACCGACGGAACGTCTAGAGCATCAGTGCGCACAACCTGGCACGAGTTTTAGGCACGGCCAAGGTGGTTTCTCCACCCACTCGAGGCCATTTGCCTCCCCTTCCTCGCTGTGACAAAAAGGCAAAGGAGAGGAGGAGTAGGAAGAAGAAAAAAGACACAGTATCAGACGAGAAAGTGACCGGGGAGACGGTGGGTGGTGGGTTCGAGCCCTGACAGGACAAAATACAGTTTGATGTTGAATGACGGGCCTCTCGATTGGGCGATTCGTACCGGCTATCGCTGGACACTCCGTACATTGTATCGTATCGTATTGATGCCTCTCCAATGGGCAATAGTAATAGGTACCCAGTATGATGATGTATGCCTAGGGGACTGGAACCGTGAAATGATTCAACATGAATCCTTCTGCCCTGGATCCAGAAATCTGCATGCACGCCTCCATCTCTTTTTGCTCCCACCTTCTGCTGCAGCCGGCTCCCGGTCCGTCGATGAGATTGGATGGAGACGCCGACAGGAACCCTCCCATAGGAATTGCCACGAGGCCCAGGAAAGGCTGCATCCCACACACAAACAGAAGCCGTTGGACGGTGATCCGAGCGAGTCGTTACACACTATACATCATACACGATGTAGACACTATACATGTGCATACATACATACATACAACCGAACCCGCATGCAGTGCAGGACAGGATAAATGCGGTGCTTTAGTTGCACATCGGTAGCCTCTACGATTGGGCTGACTCACGCGCACCCTCAGCCCTACGGCTTGATCCAAGCGGGCAAAGCCCACGCCCCCAAAAAAAAGGGCCGTCAGCCACCCTGCCACCCCAAACTCCCCCCCTATGGGATGAGAGGGAAGACAAAGAGAGAGAGAGAGAGAGGAAATGGGGACTGGGGGGGTGTGTGGTTTGCAAGCTTCTGGATGTGAGCACGCGCCGGGGAAATGGGCTGTACCTCTTCCCCCAAGTGCGTGCCAGTGTAATAGTGAGCGAGAGAAATAAACGACAGGGCAGGGCAGCCGTCATCTCACCTTTTTTTTTCGAAAAAAAAAAAGTGTCAGGGGGGGGGGAGTGTGGGAGGGACCCGGTTCCAAGGAATCCTGGGAACCGGTCTCGATGCAGGGAACCAAAGAGACGTCGTTTCGTTTTGGGCAACTTGGTTTTTGGTTGTTTCGATGTTGCGGCTTTGCATATATAAGGTGGCTGCTTCATCCCGAGACCAGATGCCACTATTCCTCAGACAGACAGCAGCCAAACACTCAAAACAGAACAGACACTTGACACTAAGCAACTACATCTCTTCCATCATACATACACTTATATATATATCCTTGGGATATCTCATCAGTCTTTTCACTCTCACCACAACTCTTTCACAAGACCATCCATCTATATCCATCTACATCTCATCTACTCAAACCAACCACATCTACAACCACCCAAGATAAATCCTATACACTCTCAAAACAACAACCCAAAACTCATCACAATGGCCGCCTTCACTTCCTCCATCGACGTCTCCGTCTCCATGGTCGACTCTGCTCGAAGCGGCTACAACATCGTCTCCCGCCCCAACACCGGCCCGGGCTCTGGTTCCAGCTCCGGCTCCAGCTCTTCCTCAAGCGGCCGCCGAGAATACTAAATGGCTTCTCTCGCCTGTTATTTTACAATATTCTTCTTTTCTTTTCTTTTCTTTTTTTGGAAGCATCCAGTGCCTTCGCAGGCATTTTCGTTTCGCCACAGCAGAGGCGCATGGAGAAAGACGGATAGACAAAAAAAGCCACCACACGGCAATACAACCTCACTGGAAAAACAAAAAACAAGACAAAAAAAATTCCAACACCTACTCTCTTTTTTTTTTACCCCTCTGTATTTGTATCGGCATAGGATGTTTTTGGGGGCCCCGGGATCTCTTTCTTCTTCACTTCTTCTTCTTTCCTCACCCCCTTTTTTTGGTTTCATGATATTCACGCGGCGTTGGATATGGGATCAAGACATCATGCTGCGAATGGCAGCCAGCCCTACATGGATGGGTTCGGTCGATTTGTTCTTCTGTTTTTCTGGGTAGATCTCTGAAGCTTTACGGCATAGATGTACTTTTCTTTCTCTTCACTTCTTCCTTGCTTTTTGCCCTCAACCTTTTTATCTAGAGTGTAGAATAATATAGTACAAAGAGTTTTCTCTCGACCTTGAAGTCTCTACTTTCCCACGCAAAACCTGCAACCCATGTTAGCAATGCAAAGTAAACGCAAATCATCAGCATCCATGGCAATGTAATGCATCAACTCACTTTTCAAAAACCACGCCCAGCACATCTTCCACATCGCCAGCCTCCCCCTTGCCAGTGATGCGCGCCAGGCAATCCGCCGCATACCGCAAATACTCCGCCGCAAGCACCGTGTCCGCCTCGACGCTGGCATCCTCAGGGCGCGCTTCCGCCAGAAACTCCTCCAGATGGCCCCTGCATCTGGCCAGGAGCTGTGCCTGGCGTGCCGTCACCCCCAACAGATCCTGCAGGTCGACAGGCATCTCTGTCATTTGCGAGAAGGTGCCTACCAAGGCCTCTGTCAGAGCGTGGATTCCTCCTGGATCCTTGCCCAGCTCAGAGCTCAGGCTGGCCTCCTTGCACGAGATGGCGGCTATTTGGGCCGATCCCAGCCTGGGGACTGTTTCGCCTAATCTTTGGCGAAATTCATCCAGCATCCTTTGGAGTCGTGCGGGCTCGACCATATCTCTCTTGTTGACCACGATGAGGCGAGCTTCGGCCGACGCGGCAATGTCCAGCGTTTCCTGGTCGTAGAAGATGAATGGACCAGATGGCCCGCCTTCAAGAGATGCCAGAACGACGACGATATCCGACTGTTGTGCCTTTTGCCTTGCCCTACGGATTCCTTCCAGTTCTACTGCCCCAACGGGCCCCGACGCTCCTAGATCATCGGTCGACCTGAATCCGGCCGTGTCCGCAAAGGAGCACAGATATCCTCGAATGTCGAGGCTGGCCTCTACAATGTCCCGGGTGGTGCCAGCCTCGCCAGATACAATCGAAGCCTCACGACCGACAATCAAGTTCATCAACGAGCTCTTACCCACGTTTGGCGGCCCGAGCAGTGCGATTCGGATACCGCTCCTCAGCAACTCGCTCCTCTGGCCGCCCTGTTCGTGCAGGTGAATGCCTCGGAGGATGTTGTCCACTAGCCTCGCTACGTTGTCTAACAAATCCGCCGGTGACTCATCAAAATGCTGGTCCTCTGAAAAGTCAATCAAGGCCTCAATCTCTCCCCGGGCCAGGAGAAGCTCCTCCCTCCAGCTCTCATAGGTGCGAGCCAACACTCCCGAGTTTCCCCTGACGGCTGCGCGCCGCTGCTGCTCTGTCTCTGCAGAGAGAATGTCACCCAGGGATTCGACGCGAGCGAGATCTAAGCGATCATTCAGGAACGCTCTCTTGGTGAACTCCCCAGGCTCGGCGTAGCGGATCCGATGCTCAGACGGACACTGCGGGATAGCTGCTAGAACTGCCTTGATCGTAGCCGCGCCACCGTGAATGTGCAGCTCTAGTACATCTTCTCCGGTTACAGTTTTGGGCGAAGGGAAGAAGAGGACTACTGCCTCCGAATCCAGCACACCTCGTTGGAGTCCTGCCAGCTTTGGGTCGAGTAACGATCGCACAGAGGCGTATCTAGGCTTTGGCACTGCCTTTGATGGGCACAGGGCTCTGTATATCTAAAAATGAAAACGAAACGTCGTGATTGGTTACTTGACGGCATCCTGTAATTTGGAATTCTGCCCACTTACGTCTAAACACGCCGGACCAGAGATGCGAATCACGGCGATGCCCGCCTTGCCTTGGGCCGTCGAAAGCGCATAGATCGTATCGCCGGTACCTGCACCAAACCTAGTGCTGAGCTGTTCGAGCTCATTGGCTCTGGCAGCCTTGGTTGAAAAGGATCTCAGGCCATGGTTACATGAGCATGAGCATGACTTTGACGGCGCCCTTTTGAGCGCTCGAATTGATAAAGCAACACCTGGACCTCGTCTGCCGGCGCGAGTCAAGGGCTGTAGCAGCAGGCTGTGGCGGCGCATGGGTTTCGAGGCCGCTGGTGAAGAGCAAGGCTGTGGCTGTGAAATCCAAAGTGGCAAAAGCGTATTGCATCAAATCAATATATACGACTGAGACGAGGCTGGTGATGTGCGGGCGAAAGGAAAATTTCAGGGTTGAGATGAGAGCTACAGACATCCATACTAGACAGATATCGAGCAATACCTATGGAGACCGAATAGAACGTTGAGAGAGAGAGCGCCGAAAATTTAGTGGAGGCTTTCACTACGGTTAGTGCCCGTGGCGGTCTCTCAGGCATCAACTCTGCACTAAATCAAAGCGTCCTAGCGGATCCAGCCGTTGATGTCGAATGAACATCTTTATACATAACTATTTCAAGCTTCATTCACGTAGGCAACTTGGATACCGCAGCCGGCCAACGAATTTCACATATAGACAGACGCCTTTATAGATTATCCTTCGACTGGTTACCAAACACTCACAAGCCATGGCTCCCGTGGCAAACTCCCATGGCCGCTCTCACAGCTTGCTTCTGCTTCAAAGGCTTCTGAATTTTCGAGATGCCGCCAGCCCTCTCACTCTCCTCCTCGATAACCTTGAACAGCCCGCCCACCCAGTCATCTCAGAGCTCATGACCAGAGCAAAGGTACTTATTGCATACAACATTCTCTACCCCATATATGCAGGAGACGACTGACCCCCATGACCAGCTGGCAAAGACGAAAATCATCTTCTTGTCCTTCTCCACAATCCGCAAGCCGCAAGATGCAGATGTCCTCATTAAAGCTACTGGGAAAGATTCAAATACGGTGGCCCGAGAGCTTTTGGCACAGTATCCCTCATTCCAGCCGTCAGCTCTCAAGGATAAAACTGCGCAAAGTGAGTGACCCCGAATACTCTATGTAAGATGCATAATTAAGATTTGATGTAGGAGCCGTCGTCTTCATTGACTCATTGAATTCTCTTTCTTCGGCAGCCACTCAGTCCCTGGCCGTCTTCCTTTCAAGCATCATCACCCCGGTAGTGTCCATCGTGGGCGTATATCACACCGATGTACCAGTCATTCTACCAAAATCATTCAACGAATATGAACCTCACCCGTTTACGCTGCTATGCCACCTAGCCACAGCTGTATTGACGCTATCAAACCTGCGACAAGAAACCGAACGTCAAAAGGCGCGCAACAGAAGCGTCGTAGAGCCAGAATGGGGCCTTGAAGAACATCGCGAGGGTATCCTCATTGGCCTCGCAGAAAAGGGCAAATCAGAGGACCAGGTAGGCGTCGTCATTAACATGGAACTACGAAGGAGAAGCGGACGGGCCGTCGACGAAAAGTTTATCCTCATGCCCGGCTCTGCAGCGACAAAGTCTAGGGTGGGCAAGCTTTGTCTGCTTACGGATCACCCTATGTTTAAGAAGCCCGAAGCCGAACAAGGAGACGGAGGAGACGAACAGCCTGAGAGCACCTTTAACTTGGGGCTTACGGAGAAGCAGCGAAAGGATAGAGAGGGGATCGTGTTGCCGTACTTTGATGCGCAGACGGATATTGGAGCGGGCGAGGGAGGCAGAATTCTGTACGAGATGGGCAGGGAGGATGACTTTGACGATGAAGAAGACGAGATATAAAAGTCACTTGGAAAAAAAAATTGAATAATAAAGCAAAAAAAAAAAAAAAAATATTGGCAAGAATAGAAAAAGATAATATGGCTCCATTATTTGAGAAGATGTCCATGATGCACGGCCACATTGAATTCCATTGACATGCACTCCTAGAGTACCTGAGGCGCACATGAAGAGTTGCGCCACTCGGCGTCAGCCACACCTAACAACTTCAACGTCCAGACAGAATCGAGCACTTATCGACAACGCAAACATCCTCTTTGATATATAAGACGTCAAACTCGAGCTTGCGCTTCCCCCCCCCCCGAGGCCCATACACCAATTCGATATTCTCTGCCATTAGGCATCTCGTCTTTTTCGGCTAAAGTGTCAAGTCGTCCGCGTGGCTCTTTTGGTGGCCAATTGCCCCCCCTCTGAGGGTCGTGTGTGCGTTCTACTTGACACGTAGTTCCTCGGCAGCGCCCATACGAACCACATTGTCCGCGAAGAAGAGTTGCGAGACTTTGCTTCTTCTTCATTTCCCCCTCCTTTTAACATATACACATACACATAATAATCACATCAAAATGATTCGCTCAACACAGATCTCAAGGCTGGATGGTACGTCAAACCGCATCCAAAAAAACCCACCAAGGCATCAGTTCAACTAACCCACCACCAACAGGCCTCATGCTCTGCGCCTCCGTCGACGATGAGTCCCAGTCCGACGCCGCCGCCCTCAACGAAGTCAAACAACAGCTCCGCCAGATCCAGCGCAAGCTCACCCGCAACTCCGAGTCCCAAGCCAGCATCGAGTCCTCCACCCTCTTCACCATCCACTACCTCATCGACTCCGACGTCGTCTTCCTCTGCATCTGCGAGCGCTCCTACCCGCGCAAGCTCGCCTTCACCTACCTCGCCGACCTCGCCCGCGAGTTCACAACCACCTACACCCCGCAGGCCATCCACAACCCGGCCCTCCGGCCCTACGCCTTCATGGAGTTTGACAACTTCATCGCAAAGACCCGCACCACCTACGCCGACGCCCGCGCCGCCCAGAACCTCGACAAGCTCAACGACGAGCTGCGCGACGTCACAAAGATCATGACCAAGAACATCGAGGACCTGCTCTACCGCGGCGACAACCTCGAGCGCATGGGCGAGATGAGTAGTCGGCTGCGCGACGACAGCAAAAAGTACCGCCGCGCTGCCGTGCGCATCAACTGGGAGCTTATGCTCAAGCAGTATGGCCCCTTTGCCGGCCTGGGCTTCTTCATCCTGGTCTTCATCTACTGGCGCTTCCTCTAGAAGCAACGTGAGCGAAACTGGATTCTCACTCTATCAAGAGAGAGTGGGAGAGAGGAGAGGAAAGAAAAAGGAAAACACAGGGAGTAGGAAAGAAACCTTGGGCAAACAAAGGGGTGGTGGGAGGGAAAACATCGAGTTGTCAATGCACAAAGAGCGGAGCGTGGCGTTGATGGATATCCATTGTAATCTATATACAGTTATGTGACTTAATGCTTCTATGCACGCACCACCAGTGTCCCAAGACTTTTCTTATCCTCCCTTGAACTTGTTTCTGCATCCAAGGCAAACGCTGCTCTTCAGGCTTGGTTCAGCTGTCGTTATTAAAAAAATGAAAATCACTCCGTAACCCTTATTCGCCACAAAACTCCGAATTCAGATGCTTCGCTGAACCCCCATCAAGGACGTGGTATTGCCTCTCTCTCTCTCCCCCCCTCTCTCACTTCTCTCTTCTCCTTCAGTTCGCATAAAAAAAGGGCTTGAAATTCCCATAGCTCACATGACACAGCAATTATTGTCGGCTGTCGTTGTAGTCGGTACCGTGCCTGACCCATGCTGCCACTCGAGGTGCTCCTGTAAGGACTTTACGTCGTCAAACTCTTCGTCAGGACGATACGGCTCCTCGTCGTCGTCTTCGTCCTGCGGCTGTTCTCCAATCGCCTCACAGAGTGGACATAGTAGCTTGGCTTCCCAATCTCCATGTGTCGGTATAATGTGGTTCGCAATGGCCACCGGGGCGAAGATGATTTGCTTCTGATGCTGGCCACAATTGGACAAGGCCAATGCTTGCCAATTCGAGTCGTTAGCCAACAATGACACGGGCACATCTGATGAGCCAGGTGGCACTGCCTGAGTAGATGACCGCACTGTTGGCATGCGCTCCATGTCCTCCCAAACCAAATGACCATCGCAAAAGTCGCAGACAAATGCAATATCTTGATCCCCAAACCGCTGAAAGGCTCCCACGTTCTTGCATGCCAAAAGTTCGTCCGCAAAATATCTCCGATATGTGTTTTCGTCGGGCTTGATTCCGGCCTTGGCGTCACGAGTAGGGGCGCGCTGCTTCCGCTGCACGATGAAGGCGCCCAGACACCGCTGTGAAGCCTCCCGTGCCGACGTGAATACTCGCATTGCCGCCCGACATTGAGCTCGATGTAGCTCCCGTTTTAGTGAACATGTCTCGCGCACCCAGGTCGGATCGATGGGACCGCCGGATCGACTCCAGTCTTTTAGCTTATCCGTCAATGCCTGGAACTTGGCCCGAATCGCCCGCAACTCTTCCATTGATTCATCTAACGACAGCAAATCATGTCAGTAACGGAGCAGACATTCTGTCCCATCGAGGCTCTCTCTCACGTCTGCGGTCATGCTCGTATTGCGAGCGCCCGTTGACCAGCGGCCCGAGCTCTTGAAAGTCCTTCCTGGCCTCGTCCAGCACCGAGTCCAGCGCACGCTCCTGCTCGCGCTCGTCCTGCCCCCAATGCCGTTTGTCGGAGAGGCTCAGGATGCGCTGCCCGTCGGCAATGAGATTCGCAATTTCTGCCAGCAGTGTCCCGACCGAATCGAGGGCGCCCATTGCTCTGGTGAGGAGGAGATGGGAGGATGATGAGTCTCTCTTGGCATGCGAACCCCGCCTTGCAACTTGAGCAGGTGGGCTAGGGGCGTGGTGATATATCTGATAACCAGAGGACGGCGTAACAATCACGGGGTGACACTGCTTATGTATTGAGAAAACGAATGGATGGGATGGATCAGCCAAGATGGATCAACGGCACTCGTCAAGGGGCCTCGAAGAGCACCCGTCGACGGGCGCGTCGCATGGGGGGGGAAGCTCCACGGCTTGGGTGAAGCTCTCCAACAAATGACGTAGCGCGCTTGGTCGAAGAAAGCCGTTTATTACTATCAAAGTAAGGTTATGGGTAACGGGCCGCCGTGGGAATCTTCAGCAGAACGTTGTGGCTGTGGCCGGCATTCGGTCGTGAACCCCAGACGGTTTAGACACAAGCAAGCAGAAAGGCGAGGCTGTGCTGCAAAACGGTGGGCCGCTGGAGGCTGTGGCAGAAAGGGATAGATAGGGATAACGAATCGGGACGAACGACGCACGCTGCCAAGAGAAGCAGTAGAAGAAAGAAGAGAAAAAGGAGTTGAAGCAAGATGAGCAACGAGAGTGACGAAAGACAAAAGGCGAATGGAAGATGACGGATGGAGTTGGGAGATGGCCAACCTTAACCTGAGCGCTTTACAGAGAGATCCAAAAGCTGCCCGCTATGTGGCTTGTTGCCGGGCGCTATCGCGGCCTCTGGTTGGAGGCCGTCGGTGGGGAGGAAATGCGCTGGAAGGGGCGCCGGCTACTTGGGAAGACGCCAGGATTACAGGGGTCGAACTCGCTGTGACGCCTCCCCCATGGTGCGCATTATTACATGTAGCAGCCCCGGAGGTCTGGTCCCTTTTTTCCCTTCCACTTTCTCGCTTCGGCATCGAAATGGCCTACATTGCACTTATGCACATCTAATGACACCACCACCACCAAAAGGCGAAATTAGGGGCCTCGTGGCCCATCAGAAATCCGCCCGTTTGCTGTCCATAGGGCTGAGGGATTCATCACGGGAGCTCAGTGGTGGTGCGTCAGCCCGGGTTAGCGAGGACACACAAGACTGGCCAACCTGAAGCCTTTCAACCCCTCCCACCTTTTTTGTCATCCAGCCTGAAACAATAGCCAAGGGGGCCACTGACACACGAGGTCGTCCCAGACGCGAGGCCTCATTGAGGAGTTCCAATGTTACTTTGACAGCTCGGCGCTTGCTTTGTTAGTGTTCGTACCTGACGATCAGGGAACTATGGGTGCTATTTATATCTCTTTGTTGTACATGATTATCAACTAGCTCACGTAGTCTATTTACTTGCTATGATCCCGAATCCCAACCTTAGTACCCAATCGATATAGCATACAGGTAGGTATCATTGCAATAGAGCACGGCTTACTTTCTCTTAGTCGCCTTTCCGGCATCGGCGCCGGTGGTCTTGGCCTCGCTCTGCTCCTCAGCCGCATCCTTGATGGCAGCCTTGTCCTTCCCATCCTTCTTCTCAACAGGCTCATCGTCATCACCTCCCTGACCAAACTCGTTGACACGGGTATAATCGACCTTGTAGGCCCATCGCTGGTAAAGGTAAATAAAGAAGATGACGTCATCCCGGAACGTCGCCAGTCGATGCAAGAAGGGCATCTTGATGGTGAAGGCGAACAGGTCGTCGATAAAAGTGTTGAGGAACTTGTACATCATAGCCTTGCCGGGCATGTGCGCCACGCTCTTGAGTCGGTAGTTGATGTATAGGGAGGGAACCATCATAAGGAAGCCGTAAGTGTAGACGGATCCGACAAGAGTAGTGATGACAAACGAGTACCACGACTTGTGCGTATCGTAGAAGAGAGAGTAGATGCCGTAGGCAATCAGCAGGGGCACCGCCAGAATGTACATGTACTTGAAAGCAATTTCGTCATACTCCTTGGTCTTCTCCTCCGTCTCGGTAAGCTTGTGCTTGTCCTCGAAGACGAACCAGTACGGCAAAAGCGAGCCTGGGGCCGTCTCCCGGAAGCGAACGTTGACGACGGTGGTGATTTTCCAGAACTCAATGACGATGCCGATAACCTGGGTGCCGAGAATCATCCAGCTCGTGTTTTGCGAGTTGTCTAGCAGGTACAGGAAGATGACTGTCTGCATAAACACATTGGCCAAGATGGAGCGGACCGAAATGCCAACATTGTCCTTCTTCTTGCGGTAGTGGGCAATGTCGGATCCAAAGGCGAGCGTCTCCAAAATCATGTGGGCAACGCTGACAACAGCGGTGATGCCGAGCAGAATAGGGTTGGTGTCAATGAAGATTTCTTTGATCATTTCAATCTCCGATCCATCGCCGCCGCCAGGAATTGGGTTCCCGAGCGCAGCCTGGCGAGCGTTCTCCTTCGAGTTTTGCTCGATAGCAGCCATGGCATAGAATTGCCAGCTGGGCATGTTGTTGAGGTCAATGTGAAGCGGCAGCTCCTTGACTGTATCATTAAGGAGAGTCATGTGGGTCTTCAGCTGCCAGAAGGTGTTGACAAAGAGGGTCGGATCTAAGAGAAATGATGGATTAGCTCGTCAGTTCGCATTGCAAATGCGCCATGATAGCATGATAGCATGACTTACAATACCAGCCGTTTTGGCCCGAGCCATCGCGGGCGCCGGTTGCCTCAAGGCGGAGGAACGTCTTGAGGGCAGGGTGAATAGTGTCCAAGTCCTTGACTCCCAGGCCAGGCACCAGGGACAAACTGGCATTCTGGTGGTAGTAGTTTGAAATGAGGGGGCCCGACGTGTCCACTTCTTCCGGCTCCTCTACGCGAGAAGGAAGGTCATCAAGCAGGTTTCTTGTCTTGACTACCTTTTTCTTAGGCAGATACTGAGTGAGGGGGTGGACTACATGGTATGCCCGGCCGGGGTCATAGCTGGGCAGATACGGATCCAGAACGCTACCGGCAAGGCCAATGTAGAAGTGACCCCAAAGCGTGCCATTGTTCTGCACGGCTTCTGGCACAGTAAAGGTGGTATCGATTGAGCGCTTGTCCGTCTTGTTGTTCATGTGAAACCTCTTCTCGTCGAGCACGACATACTCCGACTGAACATTGGCCAGCGGGATCGGGTTGAACGAGGGCGAGATGGCGACGACGATATCTAGGTAGCTGTCCTGCGGCCAGATGGGGGCAATGGTCTTGGGGATGTGCCTGTAAGTAGCGCCCTCATCAAGGTGTCGCGGCCGAAGCTGGTACGGCGGGATGGTCCCCAGGTTGCCGGGGACGATGATGGATTCGCCGGTCTCGGGATTGGTGGTGGCCACGCCGGTCTGGTCCTTGGCCAGGTAGAAGCTGAGGAAGACGTTGACGCCGAGGTAGAAGACGACACCCATGATAATTTTGTTCATGCTGATGCCCTGCACGCAGCCCGTCAGCTCGCATCCAAGACACAAAACGGCCGGCAATCTCGACTTACACTGCCTTGGTCCTGCTGGCGCCGTGCCGCCTGGCCCGCAGGCCGTTGCGCCGCTGTTTCGGGCATTGCGCAGACTGTCGGGCGTCGCGTGGGACACAGACCCGTCAGACGCCTGTTCGCCTTGTGGTGGTGAGTCCGGAGAGCAGCTGGTCGCCCTGGGAGCAGAGAGGCAAGTGTCGTTGCGAGAAGCTTCAAAATTGTGCAAGACGCATGTGGCCTTTCGCAAGCACGCAGCCTTGAGAGGTCCAGTTCCGTCTTGGGCCTAGGGTCGAGCTCGTTGTACCCATGACGCACTGCGCAGCGCAAAAAGATACTTGAGCAGCGGCAGGCGGCGGCGGCCGGAGTAAATCGGCGCCGTGGGCCCCATCCACCCGGGTCGGCGAATCAGCGGCAGGCTCCGTGGCACGAGTACAGTAGAACAGCTTCTGGAAAGAGAGGCGGGCAACAGAAGAATTGTTATCAAACAGAGCCTCATGGTTGGAGCGGGGATTATACTGAAGCCCGATCGAGACGACAAACTGTGAGCCGTGTTTTTCAGTGACACGCTGCCCCTGATCCACTCGGCCGTCACCAAGCAAAACGGCCAGGTGACGCATCTAGAAGCCCTGAGCAGAGATGTCCGGTGATTAGCGAGAATCGGACATGCGAATGCGGCGTTGATTCAGCGCTGCCCAGATGGTAGATCCCATCTAGTTGTCTATATGCAATAGAGCAGGATTAGAACACTTGTACACGGCAATCAGATCAGTGATGTATACCTGGTAGCATACCCAGTAGGCAGTACCCGTAGCGGCGATATGCGGATATCGAGCCTCAAAATGCAGACCAACAGCGTCCAAACTGAAGCACAAACCCACTCTTCCCTCGCCAGCTCATATGCTGCCCTTCCCATTGCCGACCGGCCCTGTCCTGCTGACCTCCTTCGGCCAGCTCCCTGTGAGCCCAGCAAATGAAGTCCTCAATTGCCGTCGTACAAAGTGTGAGACCACGAAAACACCAAACCGAAGTTCCCAAGGGGGCGAGTGTCATAGCCCGGCTGTCCCACCACCCGAAACAAACGCCAATTGGGCCATCTCGGGCTGCGGCGAGCGGATCTGGCAATTTTGAAAAATTACCACATTCGCATTGGCCCCGGCAACTGCATGACTCCCACGCCTCGAAGTTTGGGAAGATGGATATCCAAACGGCTACTAGTTCCCCTCGATTATGGGGGCCGGCGGTGGCCGATGACTGCCGGGGTTGGCTTTCGAACTAGTGCAGCGTTTGCGCCGTCAGATCTGGAACGTCAACTTTTGGCGGACTGCGCAGTTGTCACTCGCCAGAATTATATCTAGCCCGGGTTCGCCACCGTTTGTTTTCGAACTTCTCTCTCTCTCTCTTCCTTCGACGAAGATTGAACTCTGGTTCGCTGCTCTTACAACCAACAGGATTGAAGCATCTTAGCCTCGCTCTTTTACTCGACCGTCTGGCTCTTAACGCCCAAAGCTATACCCACCACTCTTTAGGCATCTGCCCAAATCCCCGTCTGCTCAAGACATATATAAATCTTTTTTTTTTTTATAAATCGGGACGTCATTCTTCTTTCTTCTACTTCTTCTCCTGCTTTGTCGCAGCTTTTCGCGCCTCTCGATTTCGACCCCGCCACGCAAGAATCGACAGATTTAGATCCCCCACCATGACTGCTGATAGCACCGTTACCGGCCAGAATGGCGCCTCCAACGGCGCTTCCAACGGCACTCCTCGCACCAAGATTTGCGTGTTCTGTGGTTCAAGCGCAGGAAACGACCCTGAACATGTCGAGACCGCGCGAGAGCTCGCCAGAGTAATGGCCGAGAACGACATTGACCTTGGTGAGTATATGGAACAGACCTTGAGAGACACAACCCCCTGCTAATATCAAACATCTAGTCTACGGAGGCGGCACCGTCGGCCTCATGGGCGAAGTCGCAAAGACGCTGTGCGAACTCAAGGGCCCCGACGCCATCCACGGCATCATCCCCGAGGCCCTCGTCAAGTACGAGCGCGACGGCACCTACCAGACCATCAACACCGACAACCAATACGTGCCCACCGAGTCCACCTACGGCCGCACCACCGTCGTCAAGGACATGCACACGCGCAAGAAGCTCATGGCCGAGGAGGTCTTCAACGGCGGGCCCGGCAGCGGCTTCATCGCCCTCAGCGGCGGCTACGGCACCGTCGAGGAGCTCTTCGAGGTCGTCACCTGGAACCAGCTGG
Source organism: Trichoderma aggressivum f. europaeum (assembly GCF_033847375.1). Classification (NCBI taxonomy): domain Eukaryota; kingdom Fungi; phylum Ascomycota; class Sordariomycetes; order Hypocreales; family Hypocreaceae; genus Trichoderma; species Trichoderma aggressivum. The sequence goes on from NW_026946403.1 coordinate 205,706, forward strand.
GCATCCACAAGCGCGGCATCTGCATGCTCAACATCAACGGCTACTGGGACGGCATCGTCCAGTGGGTCGACAAGGCCGTCGAGCAGGGCTTCGTCAAGCTGCCCAACAAGGACATCCTCGTCACCGCGACCACCGCCGAGGACGCCATCCTGGCCCTGATGAACTACCAGGGTTCCGAGGGTACTTTCAAGCTGGAATGGGGAACGCAATAGATTTCGCGTCAGGGGTTAGGTTAGGGATATAGAGGATAAACCGTAAAAGGGAAATGTTTGGACGTTTTCAGGGCTGCGAGCAAGCAAGCCCCGTATTTGCTTAATTATTATCTTGTTTGTTTTGTTGCTTCTTTGACAGCTTTCAGGAAAAAATCATCACTGCATGTAGGGTATGTGATGTACGGTATAGAGTGGTTTGGTTTTCAGCAAAAACAATATATATGTTATATATCCATCCATAGACAGGTTTACAATTACGTCATGGAACGGGAGTATCGTCATGATTAGCTATCTTTCTTCTTTTTGTTGTTATTATTCCTTCATTCGTGCCAAGTTTGACCATTTGTGCTGTTCCAGGCAGCCTCTAGTGATACGTGATCTAAACTCTTCTCCCGCAGCCCCTCTGGTTCATTCATCAGTGCCTCCCGGGTCGTCTAGCTGTCAACCTCCATTCCCTCGCCCGCGGCATCTCCCTCTCCCTCTCCCTCGCCTCCTTGGCTCTCGTTGGCACTCTCGATCCACGACTTGACCTCGAAGCCGTCGTATAGTTTAAAGGGCTCGATGCTTGATCGGCCGTTGGGGCCCTCTTTCAGGCCCACCAATCCCACTGATGTATTCTCGACCGTCAGCTCCTTGTCCTGTACCAAGCTCTCCTTGAGCGCCCTCAAGCCGTGCTTGACCAGTTCTTCCTTTGAGCAGTCGGCAAACGACTCAATGTTCCGCTCGAGATATGTCCGGGCCATCTGGCTTCGTGCGCCAATAGCAAACGCCACCATCTCCTCCGTCATACCCGATGGCTGGAACTCGAACAGGTGGGGGCCGTTTTCGTCGACGCCAGCTACCAGCAGCCCAATGCCGTACGGCCTCTTGCCGTAGACCTGGGTGTTGATCTGTGCCTTTTCGCCAATCATGCCGACCAGCGTGTGTATGGGGATCGGGCGGCCGTAGGTGAGGCGGTGGCCCAGGGACTGCTGCTTCATGAAGTTGGATAGGACGCGGGCATCTGATGTGAGGCCGGCGATGGCAATGGCGGTGTGTTCGTCAATCTCGAAAAGCTTCTTCTGGTACGACGACAGCTCCTCTGCGTTTCGCTGTTTGTGCCACGCGGGCCAAGGTCAGCCTTGGGCCGGGTATATATGTGCTGCTGAGGGGTAGAGATGCAAACTTGCCTTGACGGCAAACAGGCCGACGTGTGTTTTGCTGGCAATCCCGACCACCACTGATCCCTGCTTCACGGCCTCGCCCGCATATTCGATCTGGAAGATGCGGCCTTGCGGCGAGCTAGAGACCATGTCATGTCAGCTATGGCGAGCTTGGAGCTACGAGGCGACGGCAGCTGGAGGGGCTCCAGCCAGTCGGACAGGGCACATACAAGGTGACGGAATCGTTGTCGTAGTTGTTCCTGAACATGGTGATTCACTGCGGTCGGGGAAAAGTCGCGGAGGAGGGGGAGAAGCGAGTTTTGTGTTGTAACGGCGCGGCGACGAAGGAAAGATGCCGTTTGGTGCTGCGATATGGCTGATGAGGGAAACGCATCGGATCCAGGCAACCCAAGCTTCGTCGCCTTGCTGTGGCTGGAGAGTCGGACGCCACCCACTGCCTGCCACTGCGAGCACTGTTCAGCCACAGCCAACCAAAGCCGCGGTCGGTGGATGAGTCAGCAGCGCTTGAGACCCAAAGTACGTACCTAGTCCGCTCCACCGAGAAGAAAATCGAACAGCATCAGCGTCTGTTCCTGGATCTCAAAAGTAGCTGTCATTGAAGCTTGCAGTCAATGTGTCAAAGTGAAATTATATACCTAGGCATCGTCGAGTTATTACAGTTAATTCAAGTATAAAGAGCGAGACTCATTCCAATTGACACAAAAAAACAAGGCCAATCCATCAGTACTACTATTGGACTGTTATACCGTAGCATCAATGTAGGTAGTGTTAGTACTACCTACCTAGGTAGGTATGTAGGAGACTCAATGAATTACTATCCTTCTCTGCTCATCACAACTCAATCCCGAAAAGCAAAATTTCCTACCAGAGAGGACATCACATACTTTGGTGCCTGTCCGGCTCTGCTTCCCACAGAAACACTGGAGAGGGCCGCCCAAGCATTGGTTAATTTTAACAGGACTGGGCTCAGCCTGGCTGAGCACCTCGCATCGCTCCGAGATTGCCAACACCATCATCAACGAGGCCAGGGCTGATTTGGCCACGTTTCTCGACATCCCCGATGACTATCAGATTCTCTTCATGATGGGGGGCGGTACGGGCGAGTTCGAGAGAGTTGAATTCGGAGCTGCCGTTGCAGATGCAGCTTTTGAACGACGCAGTCAATAATCATCTCAAGTTGGACGTCAAGAACTATTCCCTCATCTTCTTCGGCGCCCAAAAGAACCTGGAATCTGCCAGCATCCCCGTCGTCGTCATCAAGAAGAACCTCGTTGCTCCCATCAACGGAGAGCCCTCGGCGCCCATGATGAGACACCTGGGACTCACTATTCCTCCCATCATCTTGCACTACGACACTGTTGCTCAGAACAACAGCCTGTACAACACGCTCAGCATTTTTGCGCAAACCATCTCTCTGTCAAAACAAGTCATCTACACATGCTAACTCTTATCTCCTCTCTAAGTGTCTACATCGCCGGTCAAGTCCTGAAGAGGGCTCTGGACTCCCACCCCGACGTATACCGCGTCGTGCTTGACAAGTCGGTGCGTTCCAGAATGAACATTTGCTTCAGAGTGACCAAGCACGGCGACATTGATGCTGCTGAAAAGGACTTCTTGAAGCAATCTACTGCCCTGGGCCTCACCGGCCTCAGGGGACATCGTAGCGTGGGCGGAATCCGCGCCTCAAACTAACTCGATTGCTTTAGAGGGAGCGCAGAAACTGGCCCAGTTTCTTGTTAATTTTGCAAAGGCTTCGTGGGCGCCATTTATTTGCGACTTGGGCCGTGATGAGCTGGGTTAGGCGACGGGCGTTTTTATAACATGCACTGTATGCTTGTGTATATGTGTGCATGTATGGAGGTATGGATTTGGATCAACTGGGACATATGATTGTGGAACTTCAACATGTCCAACGATGTGGATATTGGGTATTTGGGCAAGATTGGAAAAGTTCAGGTAAAACACAGGCGTGTCAATCGTAGGCATCAAGCTATAAGAAGATTCCCAGCAATAAAACACAGACATGTCTATAACCATCTCTGGGTACAGTAATAAGACCCTGATACGAACACCTGACCAACTCGATCAAAGGCTTAGTATTTGTTCAACTATGCATTCTGCATTCCTTTGGTATCGTATCGTAAACGCTCAGTCATCCCCTCCATGAACACCCTCAAACCTTTAGAGCGCAAGTTCATCAATCTCCATACTATCGCGTATCTCCCTGTTCCTAGACACAATCTTCATTCGCTGTGCATCCCCATTAATCTTCTTCTCCGCCTCAGGCAAATCTCTCCGAATCCTCATTTCCTCAGGAATCTCAACACCCCAATCCTGCTCCAGCTTGTCCATCAGATACTTGTCGAAATCACCCGCCTTCCTTCTCTCATGCGCGCTCCACGCCGACGCAAGCCACTCCGGATCGTGGCGGCCCTCCGCAATGTTTTCCGTGTACGCAGCGCAGTCGTAGCGGAAGCTGTCGTCGTTCATCAACGACGCAAAGTTGGGTCGCGCGTCTTCCGTTCCAGAGTCTAGGATATGGCCCTTGTCGGGAAAGAGAGCCAGGATTTCCGCCTTGTCATCTTGGTCCAGAGCCGTCCATGCCATGGGGTTACATAGAATGCTCTGCCCGTTCAGTTAGATACCATGTCATTTGCAATTTTCCGACAGCATGAAAGCCCCGGTGGTGGCGGAGAAGCTGCATCCAGACAGGAACGGGGGAGGTTGGACAAACTCTTAGATTCGCCGAGGCTAGAGGCGACGCTGGGTCTTTTAGGATACTTTCAGCATCCCATTCTGGCTTCTTGGGCGCCTTTGCTCTCTTTTCCGCTAGAGTGCCCCTCTTTGGCCGTTGCGGGATTGGTTTGGAGTCGCTCTTGGATGGTGATCCGAATAGCCTGGGAGCGGTGACGTTGCGCCGCGGTCGCACCGGGGTGAATGGCGACTCGATCTCAGATCCAAGCGACGAAAGTGTTGATGAAGACGGAATTTCTGTCTTCATAGGCTCTGGTTTTGTGTCGGGATCAGCCGACGCTGAATCTGCTGTCGACATTGTGTGGTTTGGACCGAGATGAGGTTGTGATGCTGCTAAATTGAGTTGTCACCCAAGCGATGTCGAGATGAGTTGCAGAGATTAAAGATGTCAACATGGCGTTAAATTTACATATTTTATTTGATCCAAAGTAACTCGGTCCTACTTCAAACTATTTAACAGGACACAATTGAGTTTAAAAACTTAATGTTAAATCATTCTAGAAGATGTCCAAGCAGATACTTTGTTAGCCCATGACAGTGAAACATGGCTCTAGGGTAGCATATTATGGTTGCATGCATGTGCGTGTCTTGGGAGGTTGATTGAGGTTTGATTTCCTAACAAATAGACAATATTGATAATATATACTAATCTGGAGTCTTTTTTCTGACTGCTTGTTTAACCGCATACCTAAGTATGTATCTCTATGGTTTACTGCCAACACCCTCACAGCAACGTGCTGGATAAAGCCCATCCATTGTAATCATTACCGCGCATTTGCTTTAATCACTGCCGCATTCCCAAGTCCGCAACTCAAGCAACAGTAAAGCAACAATAGTCTCTTATCTTACAACAAACACCTCTTATTAGGTGCCGCACGCCATCCCATCTCGGTGGTTCCAAAGCCATCAACTTTTTCAAGCTCTTAGTAACACATAAAGGCATTTACCTAGGTAGTACTCACCCATTTTAACACCCACTCACTCGAGTCATTTCTGGACCAAATCCCATCTTCGGACCACATCCTATCTGCCGCATTCCTTTTCCCCAACATCGATCGATACAAAGTGACGCTGCAAAATACATCCCGTACATACGATACATGCAGACATTATCCTTTGAATTTAGCCGGCAAACTCCAGACCCCATCAACAATGATCGACCATCATGCAGGGCTCAAGGAACTGCTGCTAGCTGCCTTGTAGACCCTCCTTAGAACGTGTGCCGAGTTGAGCATGCACATCTTTACAGGCGTTCTGCCATGGCCTCTTCAACCCATCTAATACACACAAAGTTCCCCCAAAATAGAGAGAAAGAAAAAGGAAGAACGACTAAGCACAGTATACACCCGCCGAAATATCCCACTGTCCATTTAATCAAGCATCAGAGGTTGAAACAATTAAAAAAAGAGATTCATCGTACGAGACAATCAATACCTGTACTGTAACTCTCGCGTGGGCTCTTCTCCTCTTCCTCTTGTCCATTCTCCACACAAACCCCATCTTGCCCCTCACTCGCGATGCCGCAGCTCTGATATCACCCAGAAGCAGCTCGGCTCAATCAAATCCGAAAAATAATCATTAGAGCTTGCATGGCTTCCACACCACTTTGCCCAAGCATTAGCTTTTTAGTGCCGTTTTGTCTGCCGGAAAAAGCTCATGATGCTTACCTTTGTAGCGTGAAAATAAAATAAAGCTTGCCCAAACCTCCGTATACGCAAGCGTCAAGACAGTTTGAACCACATCCAAACATTGAGCGGACGTCCCTCATCCAGTAGCAGACTCGCTCACCAAATCTCAAAATGGCTCACCTCACGCTCGGCTACAATGACAAGCATCCCTTTGCCCAAGTCCCCATTACAGATCGCGCCTCGGTCCAGGAGCTTCTCCGGACGCTTCTTGACCCTCTCGAGCCTTTCTTCTCACCCCAAAAGGCCCGCGTCAAGTGCCCTGGAGCCACGGCCGTCAGATTTGACCAGACTGCGTCCGAGGTAGAAGGCTTCTTCCGTCCTATCTGGGGTCTGGCGTGCCTTCTGGCCGGGGGTGGCCAGTACCGCGGCACCGACTGGTGGGTTCAGGGGATCAAGGCTGGCACCGACCCAGAAAGCCCCGAGTATTGGGGATATCCTCGTGATAATGACCAGCGGATGGTTGAGATGTGCCCTTTTGGTAATTCATGCGATTGTCCATGTTGGAACTTGATTGCTAAAAGTGACGGAAGCTGATCGCATCATCATCTTGTATAGGATTCGCGCTGGCCGTCGCACCAGAGTTATGGAACGGTCTTTCGGCAAAGGAGCAAGCCAACGTCGAGAACTGGCTTGGAAACTCTATCAACGAGAAAAAGTCTGATCAGCCCTTGCAAGAAATCATGCCGTAAATGCCCCTTCACTCACTGACAAAGTCCCACAGCATGCCCAACACCAACTGGCTCTGGTTCCGCGTCTTCGCCAACCTAGGACTCAAGCAAAATGGAGCGAAGTACTCGGAGGAACGGCTCGAGAGCGACATCAAGCACCTCGATACCTTCTACCGAGGAGATGGCTGGTCCAACGACGGTCCTGAGGGCATCCATCGTTAGTCTACTCCTCTCCCACTGTTGCTTTCTCTTCAACTCAATCTCCCCGTAATACTCACGCATCTTGTTATTCCGCAGAAATGGATTATTATTCCTCCAGCTTCGCCATCCACTTCCTTCAGCTGCTCTACGCCAAACTCGCCGCCAAGGCTGATCCGTCCCGCGCAAAGGAGTTCAAGCACCGTGCTGAGATCGCCGCCCTCGACCTCGTCCACTATCATGACACGCTCGGCCGAGCCATCCCGTTTGGCCGTAGTTTAGTCTACCGCTTCGCCATGGTCTCGTTTTGGGGCGCCCTGGCCTACGCAGACGTCGACCTGCCGGCTCCCCTAACGTGGGGCATGGTCAAGGGAATTGTCCTCCGCAATCTCAGGTGGTGGCAGACGCAGGGTGACATCTGGACGTCGAGTGGGACGCTGTCTCTCGGGTTTTCGTACCCGAGCATGTATGTACGTGCGATGATCATGATGGCTACTCATGCAGGTTCCATATTGTTTCCGATGCTAGATCGCTGACCCTTATTTCACGTGAAACACTTGCAGATTACCGAGAATTACAACAGCCCTGGAAGTCCTGTGAGTAGCATTGATGCAACCCCCTATCTCGGCATCATCCAGAGAGGCATCGTGCTAATTGTACGGGACAATGGTCTCAGTATTGGTCATGTTTGGCCTTCATCTGTCTGGCAGTTCCGGAGCAACATCCGTTCTGGACATCAGAGGAAGAGCCAATCAGCCCCCAGATTCCCAAAATCAAGGCAATCCGGCATCCAGGTCACATTACCAGGTGAGAGCAGCCTCATTTACCCACCAATGAGAGGGCTAGAAACGCTCTGCTGACCGTGCCATTCTCAACGATGTTAAAGTTACCTTGGTGGACATTGTATGCTCCTCTCTTCGGGCCAAGCATGCGGTTATCCAATGAAGGCCACCCACGCCAAATATGGAGCGTTCGCATACAGCAGCGCCTTTGGATACTCCGTGCCCTCCGGGCTCTTCTCCTTGGAGCAATATGCCTTGGCATCGCAGCTGGGGCTTTCGGATGATGGTGGCGAATATTGGAAGACGAGGAGGCTGTCCGAGTATGCCGCTATTGAAGAGCGAGACGGCCAGCCCATTCTCGTTTCAGTCTGGAAGCCTTTTGCCGATGTCAAGATCAAGACATTGTTGGTGCCCCCTGTTGAAAGCACGCCAAACTGGCATCTGCGGGTGCATCACATCCAAGCTGGTCGAGAGGTCATGACCGCAGATGGTGCCTTTGCCATCCGCAACGTCAATTCCGAGAACGGAAGATACTTGGATCTATACGACGAAACAAAAGGCGAGGGAACAAGCCCCAAGATCGTTGGCAACTATGACACCAACACACCGGCTGGCTGGGACACGGGGCTTAACGGTGCCTTTGCGGCGGCCCTGGACAGAGGAGCTGTTGGCATCAAGGCTCTAGAACCACACGGCCAACGACAGGCCATGCTTGTGAATGCTGATCCCAACACAAATCTCATGGAGAGTCGGACAACAATACCGACCTTGCAGCACAAGATCCCCCAGGGCCAAGGGGTGTGGTACGTTTCTGCAGTCTATGCCAAACCAGCTGGCGCTGGCGTCCCCAAAGAGAGCTATCTAGATGGGTGGAAGAGTCCTCCCGCAATCCCCAACTGGCTAGTCTTGGAGATGGCAGCAGAGGGCGGGATGTAACAGCGTAGGTGACCGAGCTTGCCGCATGTGTTTGCGATCATCTCTTTTGACCCAACGTCCTTCCCACTCTTTAGTGGCGGGGAGACGACGTCGGCCACAATTCGACGAGGCTAAGGGATTTTGCCTAAAGAGAACATAGCAAATAGATGTAGAAATAAACTTACATGTACTATTTCGTACCGCAGCCTTATCCCACAAACCGTAGCATGTAAACGCAAGCCACCAACGGAGAGGTGAGGTAAGGTACGCGTGTGTACGGTATGAATGTGCATGTAACCTGCCGCACGCGAGTATAGGTAATAGCGCTTCTGCGCAGATCAGAGTCGAGCACGGAGCGATTGATGAATGAATTTCCATGAATCCCAGCAGTTCAAGTATGCTCCACCTGGGAGCAGCCCGCTTGACGGCATGCCTCTATTAGGCATTCGTGCCAAGGGGTGCTGCCGTCAACCTTCCCCACGAGTAGTCGTTGCATGTAGCTGACCAGGGTGCCTGGTTGGCTGGCACATGGTTGCAACTCCAAAAGATGGATGCTCTGTGTCTGACATACCTAAACCTGTACGAGCCTTGAGAGCTAGGATTCGTTGGACGGCCATCTCGTGGCCGAGACTCTCCTGTCCAGAGGGCTGTGGCGGCCAGCTAGCAGCAGCAAGAAAAATTTCCTCGAAACAAAGAGCCCCAAACCCAGCTGGTACTAACAATAGCGCATCTCGATGGCTTGGCGCCACAACTCAGAAATGCGGAGAGATCTGGAGAAGGGGAAGCAATAACATGTCGATGCGGAGCAAAGCAGAGGGAGAAGAGACAGAAGCCCAAAAGATGGATTCAATGATCCGCCCCCCACCTCCTCGGCCCCACACGGTTAAAAGAAAGGGGCCCCTGTACGAGTATGCTTAAGTGCCTGAGGACGAAACGGGTAAACATGGCTGTGACTTGTGTGATTCTCAGTACCATCTGCCGAAATCCCGCGTCTCGATGTCGGTGGGCTGGGGGGGGATAATCCGGGGGAGGGGATGCCACTTCCCCATGTCTTGCAAGACCGCTCCGCTCGAGACTGAAATTTGAATTGTACGAGTAATTGTGGCCATGTTGGGCCAGCGATGCCCTTTGCCCGTCATCACGAGATGTAAATCCATCCTTCTTGGCGGCCAGACACTCGTCCATTGGTGGGACTCGATTCTTCCGCAGGGGAGATTTTCCTCAATGCAGAGCCGAAGCCATAACCCCGGCCCGTGTCTGTGCACTAAGATAATCGGCGGTCCACGGCGGGTGAAGCAGCGCCTTAGCTGAAAGGCAAAACCTGGCCTCAAAGTTCTGGACATGTGCTAATGATTGGTCGCCCATGTACGAGATCCGGGGCTCCTTTGTTGGTAGAGACGATGCGTCGTCGATGGTGTTGCGACGCGCAGCTTGCCGTTCTCCGTAGACTAGCAAAATTTGCAAGTCTGGTGGCATCCCGTCCTGTCAACGGAGGAAAAAAGGACACGCCCATTGCCAACGGATCGCTGGAACCGGTTGATCAGTACACTGGGTAGCGGTAGCCGAGCAAGGAACATGGGCAAAGGCAAAAAGGGCCGACAAAAGGGCGCACCAACCAAAGAGGTGGCAGGCTGTCTCCTCATGCTTCCGCGGAGAGGCTTTGAACGATAGTTGGCTCGTTGCAAACATGAGAGCTCTGGCTCGGCCACGAATAATGACGAATGGTTCTTTGTGATGTCCATGTGCAAGAGGGCGATTTGCTGGCGATTGATGTTGTCGTCTTATGCCTGCTGCGAAGCCGCATGCAGCCTGTACAAGGAGTTGAGCCACTCTCTACGGCTAATATCATGCACCTCAGCGTCGCCTGTCACAGGAAGCCGTATTGCATCCCATATACGTAAAGAACAGTACTGTATGATGTAGAACCAACCATCAGATCATCGTTCCTCTCCACCTGGTGCTTGGTAGCCAAGAGCTTCGAGGTGTCCACTCCCCCCCGGCCAGCTGGCTTCAAAGTCTGGGGAATTTTAGCCCGGCGGTTTCACTCGTCTGATTGTTCCGCGCATCTGGGGGGGGCCGCTCTAGCTCGCTCCTTTCGCTTGCATTTGCACTTTGAGCATGTTCTTCTTGGGTGCGACAAGGGTCCTGCTCGACAGCCCAAGAAGCGGGTCATCGTCTGAGGAAAATAGTACATATCAGCGTCGCATCACCTCGTCCACCTCCGTCTCTCTTCCCTTGTCGCTCTGTCCGTCTCCTCGATTAAGCCTCTCAGACTTGACCCAGGAGCCGTCCATTCAATTCGTTGCCCCAAAAGCGAGACCGGATCCTCGAGTCTTGCATAGGGTAGAGCACTTCTCTTCATCACCAAGTGCTTGTTGCCTGTCACTCCACGCTCAACATTGCCGACGACTGCCGGGGGCGGATCCATACGCCAGCATAAGCCAGGTCGACTATAACACGCAGCCACAATGGGCGTAACCGCCAAGTTCCTGCGCGCCGTCGTGCGCAACGATGCTATGCGCAGCGATCCCGACGAAATCTATGGATGGCGCGTCTTCACCCTCGTCTTCTCCGCCTGCTTCGGCGGCATGCTGTTCGGCTGGGACACGGGCTCCATCGGTGGCATCCTGACCATGCCCGACTTTCAGGAGAGGTTCAACTACGCTCACAGCTCGCCCAAGGCAAAGTCCGACATGAACCAGAACATTGTCTCGACGCTGCAGGCAGGATGTTTCGCTGCGTGCTTCTTCACCAGCTGGATCACCGATCGATATGGCCGCCGAGCTGCCCTGATGGGCTCTGGCTTCCTGACCATCATCGGCATCATCTTCCAGGCTGCGTCTGCCGCCAAAGGCACGATTGCTGTCATGTATGTCGGTAGATTCATTGCTGGCCTGGGAATCGGAGCTGCGTCTGCATTGACTCCGTTGTATGTCTCCGAGTGCGCTCCTCGTGCCATCCGAGGTGGTTTGACAGGTAAGAATATGAATATACAAGAAGCAAGTAGCAAGTAGCAAGAAGCTTGAGCTCTGCTCCCCGCCCCAGCCTCAGGCATCAAGCCCCCTCCCCTATACCACCGCCTTATGGCAGTAAACAATAGGAGAACCATACTGATATTGGCCTTGCTGCATAGCCTTTTACCAATTGTTCAACGTCTTCGGCATCATGCTTGCTTTCTGGTACGTAAACATACCCAGTCCAGTCCCTTTCTTGGCTTTAGACCATAATCATCTTACACAACATCCACTCTTAGGGTTAACTACGGATGCCTCTTGCACGTCCCAGCCCCTGCAATCTACGTTGTCCCTTTGACCTTGCAAGCTCTGCCTGCCATGTAAGTCAAGCCACATGAGTCGTACACAAGCCGTATTCTAACTGCCGAGAAGCTTCTTGATGGGCGGCATGTTTCTTTCTCCTGAGAGGTACGTAATCTCCCCGTCGGCCTGTTGTGGCTCGTGTCAACATCAATAGCAACTGCAGCGAAAGCTAACTCCTGATTCAGTCCCCGATGGTGCGCCAGAAGAGACGATTGGGACCGAGCCAATAAGATTCTCATCAGGCTCCGTGGGTAAGGCAAACTGAGACTCTAAGCCGTGTGTTGCAAGGAACATCTGTCTGACTTTGGGGGGGTGTATGCATGTAGTCTGCCCGCCGACTCGGAGTATGTCCAAAACGAGATTCAGGAGATGGCCGATCAACTCGAACATGAGAGACGACTGACCGGAGACGCTACCTTCAAGACACTCCTCAGGGAAATGTGGACGATTCCTGGCAACCGAAAGCGTGCCATCATTTCCGTGTTCCTCATGATCTTCCAGCAAATGACTGGTGTCAACGCCATCGTAAGACTTGATCCTTGAAACCCTGTAGTTCCTATTGGGGAACCGATGGAGCGGGATGTTGCATTTGCAGGGAACGTGCTGATCGCGAACGACACAGAACTATTATGCTCCCCAAATCTTCGCTAACCTCGGAATGACTGGCAATGACTCGTCGTTATTCGCCACTGGAATATACGGCGTTGTCAAGACGGCTGCCTGCGGAGTCTTCCTCCTCTTTGTGGCAGATTCGCTTGGCCGACGCTGGAGTCTGCTGTGGACAGCCGGCGCTCAAGGCATCTTCCTCTACATTGTTGGCATCTACGGAAGGGTCCAACCCCCTGTTGCCGGACAGCCTGTAAGTCCCAATCCTGAACCCGGAGGCGTCCAGCCTTCCGATTCCGACGCCAGTCTGCGGAATTCTTGGCTGATAATCGTGCCCTCGCCCCCTTTCTAGGTCACGGCTTTTGGATACGTTGCCATTGCTTGCATCTATCTCTGGGCTGCGTCGTTCCAGTTTGGCTGGGGTCCCGTCTGTTGGATTCTGGTCAGCGAGATCCCCACTGCCCGGCTGCGTGCCATGAACGTGGCCATTGGCGCAGCCACTCAATGGCTCTTCAATTTCGTTTGCGCTCGATGTAAGTAGCCTTCCCGTCTCCCGTCCCCTTGTTCCTGCTCCCCGATTGGCGCGCCATTATCCCAGGGATATGCGCACAAGACTGGAGTATTAGGATCAGGATCAGGATCAGGACCAGGATCAGGATTAGTATTCAGCATTTACTGACTCCCTCGACAGCCGTTCTAACCATGCAGACCACTATGGGCAAGGCCGGCTATGTAAGCGGAATCCCTATCTTAAAAACTCTAACATTGGCGTACTGACTCGCTCCTAGGGCATGTTCTTCATGTTTGGCAGCTTCTGCTTCATCATGGGCATCTTCGTGTGGTTCTTCGTGCCCGAGACCAAGGGTCTCAGCCTGGAGAGAATGGACGAGCTGTTTGGCGTCACGGATCTGGTGAAGAAGATCGACTCTGAGCCCGAGGCCGGCCACGCGGACAGCATTCGGGAGGAAGTCGAGATCAAGTCGTGAAGAATTCTCATGCTCAGTTTTAATGTGGCGCGCTTGATGCTCGGTTGTACGGACAGATGGAACGCCGGGTGGATGTAGGTAGCGCATTTGAATGATTCTTGTGTTGTCTTGGTTTCCCAATTAGTGCCTTGTCATCAGACGCTTATTTTCTTAATCTGTTGCTCTCTGTCCCGTTTCGATGATTTGATGTGAGGCGTGGCTTGCTTGGGGAGGGTCCGGGGGGAGCCAATCATCCATGCACATTGATTCTTCGTATGCGTTCCGAGTTTAGTGCGAGTCTGGCGGCGTGCCGAAGGAAGCGAAACGCGCGGATCCGGGCCTAACATCTGTGAGCGAACGGCTCTCGTCATGATCAACTAATGGTTGGCTAAGGGCACGATGCCACGAGATTTGTCGCCACGATGCGCTAAAAGCCGCACTTGAGGCCTTAGCAGCCCTGCCTCATTCGCTGCAAACCGCAGAAGTGATAACGAATCGTCAGCTTCTTGACTCGAGGGATTGCCTGTCCAAGGCGAAGCAAAAGCAGCGCATCTTGCCTCCGAAGTGAGTGCGAGTCAGTCAGCTGAACATTTTTAGTGACGCCTGCAACGCGTTAGCGGGCTCCCCAGCAGCATGGTACTGGAATCGAGGGCGGGGGTCCCCAGCGTAGGGCTCCATGGCGCAACCTGATCCCCCCGGGGGCCAGCAATATTGGCCCAATCACGGGCTGCAGACGGCATTTGGACGAGTGAAAATAGAGCGCTGCAGGGCTGGGCAAATCGGACTGCAGGCGGAGGCCGGAGAGACCAGGCGTGTGATAGGTTGATGTGGTGAGAGAGTACGAGTATGTACACAAAAGTACGGACATGTATACATGTATAGTAGGTACCTTAGTAGGCCGGGTGAGACTCGATGCACCTGCAGCTATCAATATGTGCGCTTCCTGCATTGCATTGCACCTGCACCGCACCAGTGCTGTACGAGTTGCCGTAGCTGGGAGCTGGACCTGGCCCTGGACCTGGAGCAGGGGGAGCAGATCGGTCATTAGCTTCAAAGAACCTGATTCAATTCGATTCAATTCGATCAATCAAACTTTTACAGCACCGTATCCGGACCGGAAGCCTTGGGCACTGTCCGAGTATAGAGCAACAGGTATTATCGTGAGTGGCAAAACCCATCCCGGGAGGCACCGCGTGATTCCACCATGATAATTACCACATCCGGACGGTTGATGCAAGGCTGACAAAAATCCAGCCAACCCGGTCCGCTCCCCTAGCAAGAGCTGACCCAGGCTAGTGGCTTAGACGTTTCGTTTGAGCGGTGTTTCGTCTTTGACTTTGGCCCCCCTGCAATGACAACTCAACACCAAAACTCGGCAGTTGCATTTTGTCTTCTAGCAGTCGTCCACAATCACCACCATCAGCTGCCTCCGAGTCAGTTCTCAGACGACAGCAGCCGCCGTCATTGTTCTATCAAACACCCCCCCCCCCCTCCCCACCACTAGCGGTGCCGTTGTGTCATGACTTGGGAGTCTCGTAAGGCGAAAAAGAAGCTTACCTGCGCCAGAGCCAGCCCTATGCATCGGCCACAGGAGGTGTCAAGTGTCGGCTCTATCACCAACTTCGGGTCCTGTGGGGGCGTCACCGTGGAACACTGCCCAACACTAGAAGCTATCTACGGCGATGGATTCAGGCTACTCTTCCGCTCGGGGGCCCGGTGTCATGTCTAAGCGAGCCCTGGGGGCCGTCATGGCTGATCCATTCGAGTTATTGCCCAGAGTACCTATGAATGTACTATCGCCGCTCCCCATTTTCCTACCAGCCCGGGCAGGATGCAGCCTGCTTGACGATTCAGTTGCAGGAGAGCAAATATCCCATGTACGAAGTACTCGTACCAGACCAGAAAGGACCGGACCAGACCAGACCAGACAGCACAGCTGGGACCAGACACTACATAACTAATATGCTTCTGCGCTCCCCCCCCTTGGCTCTGTCCTTGCAAAGTGCCTCACTCTCTTTTTTTTATGTGTCTGTGTGTGTGCTTCTTTCTTTCTTACTCTCTTTAACACTTTCTTTTACACCATCCCTTTTTTCTTCGTCTTCTTTCGTTCACGTTATCTCTCCCCGTCTCGTCTTTCCCGTCTTGGGTGGCACGGCTCCGATCCTATTTGCTGTTCGGAGACTGGAGCTTCTGACACCGCAGATGGTACGAGTAGGGACACGACGCCTATAACTCAGCACCATGTCCAGTGGCAACAGGCCTGTACCTCCGCCTAAGCCTGCGTCGCAGCGCTACAGCCTGCTGAACCCAAACCGCCAAACCGACGTCACTACTGCGCCTGTGCGCCAAAATCCCGTGTTCCGTACGTACTTTTGCTCTATACACGTATTCCGACCACATTGCAATCCCCTGCCCAGACCTCACGCATTCCATGCTTTTTTTTTTTTTTTTTTGTGGCGAACGCCCGAGCAGTATACAAAACGACGCCCTCTTTCCGTGGCGATGCCGTAACTGGCGTTTGTTTGCCAAAACAACTCGGGGGCAGCCCCCGGGAATTTGTTATTTCTTTTCCTCATCGATTCTAATGCGCACTCATTTCCTTCAACTGATGTCACTTTCTCTTTTTCCCCCTAAACGCCTAAGAAATTAATTTTTCTCAATTCTTCATTCACCACCCTCGCTAGTCTAAGACTGCCTTACCCGGACTCAGTCACTTATTTCAAAGACACACACTTCCTTGTCTCAAATCCTCTCCTTCTCTCCATTTCTCCCCCCTAACACTTTAAATACCTTGCCCTCAAATGAATGCGATTCCCACCTGTCGATCACCTTCGCTCCTTTCGTAAAATGGTTTCGAAGGGACATTCTATAAGCATCCATAATGGCTGACCAAGAGAGCCCGACAGCGACCCATAACTCGCCTCGCACGTGGCTCCTCACTGCATCGCTATCACCATTGGCCGTGCGTCTGATCCGGCAGTTGCTTTCTCACGGCGACTGTGTCGCGGCCTGTTTTCCTCCTTTGGAGATTGAGCACGAGGAGCGAAGTGCCGAGTTTCGTGAGCTCATCAATGAGTGCACTAGTGGGCGGAAAGACCGGGAGGGATGGAAGGATAGGATCCGCGGTATTCGATGCGATGGGAGGACCATGAGCGGGTGCGGCGCCGCTGTTGCCGAAGCCGTCGACGTCTTTGGGAGGATTGATATTCTCTTGTGCTGTCGGTCGGAAGGTATGACAAAATATCTTCATCCCAATTCCTACATCAACCGATCAATCTTTCGATTACGTGCATGGTCGAACGAGACGTCGAGCCATCATGTTGCTTGCTAACCACCGGCCTTGTCGCTAGCTGTTGTTGGGACCGTGGAGGAGCTCTCTACGAACCTCGCCACCCAGAGCCTGGCAAGGGACCAGTTCGAGACCTTGTTCTTTTCCCAGGTCAATTTCATCAAGGCCGCTTTGCCACAGCTCCGGGCCCAGCACACCGGCCACATCATGGTCCTCACCAGCACCGGTGGCCACATTGGCACGCCGCACATGTCCATGTACACGGCGGCGACGTGGGCGCTTGAGGGCTTCTGCGACTCCCTCGCCTACGAGGTCGCCCCCTTCAACATCAAGGTCACCATTGTCCAGCCCAACAAGGAGATTCAGTCTCTCACAAATCGCATTGCATTTGCTCCGCAGATTCCCGCTTACGCCAGCAGCTTCGCCGAGGCGCCCAGCGTTCGGGAGATGTTGACCACCGTTCTCAACTCGCACCCCGACACGGCGGTCCCGGTAAATCCGGAATCCGACAATGCCGCTACGTCACCGGACAGCATCTCACTGGAGCCGGGCGAAGCTGTGGGTGAGATTTTTTACCGCTATCCCAAACTGCCGCCATCGTCAATCGACAAGCTAGTAAACGAGACAATTTACGCCCTGACGGCCATTGGCGGGCACGAGAACCCGCCCTCGCGACACATTGTGGGAACCGAAGGGGCGCTGGCAGTCAAGGAGAAGCTAAAGACTGTTACGGAAGAAATGGAGGACTTTGTCGAAGCGAGCCTGGCCGTGGACATCTTTGAGAGCGAGCTAACTGAGGAGGCCAGGGACGACAGGAATCGTGGTGCTAGCCAAACGCCGGCTGCGAGCCAGACTCCGGCCACGGGACCATCTACGATTGCGTCCACCAACACATGATGGGGAAAATATATGACGAGAAGGAGATGGTGAATTTTTTTCTTTGAAAAGTAATACCTGGTGCAGGACGAAAGCCAAAGCAAGGGTGAATTTTTTCTTCTTCTTTCTGCGGATTCAAGTTTAGGAGGAAATTTGGCGCTGTTTCTGGAAAAAACTCTTACCCTTTCCTATTCTTGGCATCGGCTTTCGCTACTGTACACGAAACAGTAGCGAACACCTTTCTTTACACCACTTTTTTGATTAAAAACAATAGCTGGGAATCAAATATACGGGCCATTGATTTCCCACAAAAAGTTCACTGAGATGCCCGCTGGAGGTTGGAAGTCGCGTCTTGTTAGGGATGCATGAATACACGTACTGGCAGATCCGGATTCGGATGGGCTTCAATCCGTGGCCTGTAAATCACCCGCCCTCCTTGTATGATTAAGTGGAGGCTACTTTAGGCCTGTCCATCAATGATATCACGAGCTGCCGCTTGGGAAGTTCCTACTAGTCACTCGAGGTCATTACAAATCACCTCTTCTCTTTTCGTCTCCCCCCTTTCTGACCGTATCCGCCTCGGCACAGCGTACACAGGCAATAGTGCGAGTGTTTGATTTATGCTTGCCTGTGAATATCTACATTTTGAAATAGCTGTCCTACTGTAGAAAGCATCGCATGAATGTACTTGTAGCTGCTCAACAGTGATGCTTGAGCGAAATTCTGTGCTTGGTTAGACTGCCTAGTTGCAGCAGGACAGGCCGTGTTGAAACCCTGTCCCTCCAGAAAGTCTACTAAAGAACGATAGTCGTGGTCTGTCTATGTACGAGTACTCGTAATATGCACTCCGAAGGGCCGTGTCAGTCTGGCAAGCAAACAAGGGGGCGTCGCGTGAAGGTTGGAGATGCTAGAATTTTGTAGATGAATATAGCAGTGTTGATGGGAACCCATTCTGTTTGCTTTCTTTACGAAACCATCTTCTCTTTTCTTTGTTTTCTTTCGATTGTGTTGGAAGAACAAGAAAGACGGAAACCGAACGGGGTAGCGGCGGTCACTCGTGGGTGCGCGAGATATGCTGGTCATGCATGGGAGGCGTTTGTCTAAGCACTATTCGATCACACTGATCAGCCAGCGGTGATAACGGCGGGAGTTTGATTATTTCCTTCATCTTTCAACTGTCACAAGACTTTCTCAACTGCCCATGCCTACCGGGCTCCGTGTTGCTCCGTAACAGAGGGATTTAGAGAGGTAGGGAGGCGGCCACCTCGGACATGGGCCTATTTTAGCTGCAGAACTTTTGCGTCTTCCTGATGGCGATGATGATGATGTGGCAAGCTCAGGATAAGCAACACAACGTAAGCGAGGACGGAGGATCAACATGAACTCGGTCTACTGCGAGGCTTTATCATATTCTCTCGGATGGTTGGCTGGTAGGATGTATGCCTCATGCAGGTGATGAAGTTTGGGCCGAGAAACTAGGCATCCACGGACAAGAGAACGAATAGAGGAGGTGTGGGAAGATGAAGAGAGGGTAGATGTAATGATTTAAGAGGAGGTGGCTGAGTTAAGGAGTGATGATCGGGTCGAACACGTTCCATGATGGCATGGAAGTCATCGGATACAAACACCAAGGAGGTTCTCCTCGATGCACTTTGTATGTATTGAATTGTTATAATTGTGAGAGTACGGCATGTAGGTCGTTTATATAGTCCCATCATTGGAAACTCCTCGGCAATCAATATTGCTGGACCAGAGGAAGAAAGCATGACAGCCAACGGCACCGAGTCAGGGGAAGGGCTGAGGTTATGAGTCGTATGCCTCGAGTATAACGCGCATTACTAAGACACAAAGCTAGAATGTGCTTTATATGACTCGCGTCTTCACCACCCGTGTCATGCTTTTCAAAAAAATGAAGTCTTCGGAATTCTCCTCATCCTATGCGTCTGGCGTCTCACTGTCACCAGTCTCTCCATGTGGCATTGACTTCTAGGGACCTCGGAGTACTGGCAGCGACATGGATGGCGCGCTAAGTTTCAGTTTCAGCAGCCCTACAATCTCAGCAGTTCCCCGCCACGCAGGCTCGCAGATCCCCAGATTGGCCCGAACTGATTCGCTCGGGGCGTAAAAATGTCAGTCCGTGGGCTTGGACCCCTCTAAAAAGCTCCACCGCGTCGGGCTGGGACTGGACAAAGGAAGGGGAGGTCACGGGTGGGACTGTGTGCGACAAGCTGTTTGGCTTTGGCTTTGGCTTTGGGTTTGGGGACACGAAAGCGATCAAAGCAACACCGCCGACAGGACACGGCAGAGCACACAAGGCTGACGACTCGACTCGACTCGACTCGACATCTTTGCGAACCGACGACTTGCTGCGCTTCCCCCAAGAATATGCGCATCAGCCTGACCGATTCCTCTCCATTGCGACCCGCCTATGGTATCCCTGACCGCGAAACAACGCCGGACGATGCTGAGCTGCTCCAGGTGCTAGAATGAGCTTGGACCCTTTGCTTCCCATTGCTCCCGCGAGGGTGAAGGCGCTGCTGCTGCCCCTCGGGAAGATCAAGGCGGCTAGATTCGCGAGCTTTGCCGAAAGGCTGCAAGCCGAGCATGTCGTCCAGCTCAGGGATATCAGCGCCGATGGGCGACCCAACAGGAGTAAGTACATGCATGTACACGGCTGGCCGCAGAGGGAGGGAGGGAGGCGGGATATGGTATGGGGGAAGATGGAGGGGGGCATGTTACAAGGCCATGCCGTGTAGAACTGCATTATACTATTGGATACATGTGCGCGGGACTAGACAAAACTGATGTGAAGCTTCCCCAGACATGTTCTCGCCATTGGCGTATCCCGACGGCGCAATGCTCTACGACCTCATCGCCCACGTCCCTCCCCCCTCGCACCTCGCCCTCTCGCCCTTCGACCTCTTCCGAGAACCAATGGCCGTCATCGCAATCGCCGACGGCACCGAGCTAGGCGACGTGACATATAGCAAGAGAAACTCTATGAATGGAAAGGGGCCGACACCGGTGGAGAAGAATATCAGGGCTCTGTACCAGGAGCTGGAAGAGCTACGAGACAATTACCCCAAAGCTCTCATCCACCGGGTGCTCATCTTCGATTATGTCTCACCACCTCATGAAGTGCCTATACCCGAGGGCATGGCGGCGATCCCTCCTCCCGAGGAGTCAAAACGAACCACGATGAAGACGGTCATGTGCGACATATCATCGCTGTTGCTGGCTGAGATGACGACACTGGGGAAATCGTACGAGGCGATGACGGCGATTGAGTCTCCGGGGGGGTATTCGCTGGCCAGACAGCTGAGCACCACCTCGTGGGGCCCCGATGCTACCTCGCCGACCAGCTTTACTAGGCGGAATTCCCAGTTTGCCATACCGCAGCACCTCCAGCGCTCAAGTTCCGCTACGGGCTTGGATCGATCTGGCGGGCGCCTCTCGCTGCCCCCGGCTCCCACAGGAGGGAGCTCCAGCGTCTCGACGCCAGGCCGCCCGTCCACGCCCCTGAAGAGCAACCTATCCAGCCCTCCCCTGAGCGCGGACGATTTTTCTAGTGCTTCGAGCCAGAGACCGGAGTCGCCCGAAACTCACCCAAAGCCCGATTTGGCTGAAGATGCAAACCGCGTTTCTGTACAAGGATTCGGGCCTGGAGGGGCAAACGATCGGTGGCGACTCAAAGGAAAAGGCAGGTCGGCCATTGTCATAGGATCCATGTACCTTCAGGCTGGTCGTTGGGGCGACTCGCTGAAGGAGCTGAGCGAGGGAGCCACCGCGGCTAAATCTTTGAACGACCATATCTGGCACGGAAAAGCATTGGAGTTGATTCTTATGAACCTGTTGCTTCTCGGTTGGTCAGGATTGACCTTTCAAATTCCGATGGTTTGTCTGCCCACGCAAGATAAACACTCGTCGATGAAGCCGGAACCAGAAAATGCGGACCAAGATCAACCCAGGCACCTTCGGTATCTCCAGGCTCTTCTCCCCGAGCTTTTGGAACGGATTGTAGGCCTCTATTCTAGGATATCAGCCGAAAATGTCCCCCATTTGCCATTGGCGGAGACCGTTATTCGATTCAGCAAGATCCTATCGGCCATGCATTTCTGCGACGGCAAACTCAACCAAAAGGCGTTTGATATGATTGTGAATGGGAAAGGATTGGACAAGGATCTCACAACGTCGCCCCGGCTACTAATAACACCCTCGAGGCAACATATTTTAACTCTTTTATTCAAGGCATTCCCTTCCACGGCCACGGAATTGCTGACTACCGTTGATCGGATATCCATTCTGAGCGGCATTGCAGCCGTGCTGGGCCCCCTAGGCTATCATCGGAAGAAGGCCATGGTCACTCGTGAACTGGTTTCGGTCCTCATCGGAGGACTCGTCGAAGCAAGAACACGCGGAGCCGCGGACGCTGGGGTTCATCCCGCTGCAGGTCTCGTGGCGCTGACGCCAGGTGGCAACTCGCAGGGTGCGACCGGAGCGATGGCACTGGACTTGGCCGAGGGAGACATTGAGCAGGGCATAGAGGCTTTCCTCGAACTCCTCTGCAAGTCATACGGGGTTGTTGGGTTCGATCGGGCGAAGCCCCGGCGGCAGTCTCTCCGAGAAGGATTCGACGACTCGGACGATGCCGTGATTGCTCGCATCCGTGGTCAGATGAAGACGAGATTTTTCGGCTTTCCCGATATCAAGCTCAATATTTTACGAGCGTGCATCAACTTTTCAGAAGCCTTGCCAGACTTCAACGGGGTTCTCAAGTTTTCTAGTGATTTGATGCGCACAGCTGGATCTGGCGTCGCCCCGGGGCCTCGCCGCGAAGATGCATTTCCAAAGATTCACAGAGATGAGCAGATCCGCCTGGTCAGCAACATCTCCCGCACCTCGAATCTGGTCAAGAGGTTGGGCATGTCCCACTTGACGGCTGAATTCTGGGACGAGTTTCTTGTTCGGGAGATCAAACTGGAGCCGCTCCCAAGTACCCTGGTCCCAATCCCCCACGCTCGTAGCGTTTTGCCAGGAGCAGCGACAATCCGTACGTCGCAGGATGTCAACCCATTCATCTATAACCCATTCTTGAAAGAACCGGATGAGACAGCTGCAAACCTGGTTGCTGGCGAACCGGCCAAATTCAGAGTAACAATCCAAAACACCTATGACGTTGAGTTGGATATCGAAAGTATACGTTTAGAAACCGACGGTGTCGACTTCGAAGCCATGAAGGAGAGCGCCATCATTGGTCCCTACCGAACGCAAGCCGTCCGACTACAAGGCATAGCCAAAGAGTCCGGGTCCATCACAGTGACAGGGGCAATCATCAAGGTGAAAGGTTGCAGGGAAAGGAGGTTTGCCGTCTTTCCCAAGCATTGGAAGCCTTACCAGGAAGATAAAATCAAGGTCAAGGGTATTGCATCAGTGTCTGCCCCTACGATGTCGGGCAAGTATCACGATCAGCCTCTGGAGCCGTTTAGCCTCGACCTGAACGTTACCCAGCCCCAGCCACTCGTGATTGTCAAGTCGACGACACTTCCGCAGTCTTCAGTTATGATCTTGGAGGGCGAGAGGCAAATCTTTTCCGTTACGTTACAAAACCAGTCAACTACCCCTGTTGACTTTATGCTCTTCTCTTTCAAGGACTCTACCCAGGAGCCTCTGCAGACAGCTCTTGCAAACAGAGATGCTACACCGGCGGAATTATATGAGTATGAGCTGATATTGATAAAGAAACAAGCTCTTCGACTACCACACAACCAGCAGAGCCGCAACATCGCCCCCGGAGGTGAAGCGACGTTTGAGTTTGAGATCCTTGGCAAGCCCGGACTGACACATGCAACGATTCAAATCGACTACACATACCTCGGAGTTCCCCGTGATCAAATCAAAGAGGACTTTTACACGCGGCAGATGTCTGTGCCCTTGACGGTTACGGTCAACGCAAGCGTCGAGCTGGCAAGGATAGATGTGCTTCCTATGCATGGCTTGATCCCGCAGCCCTTGTGGGAGCGTCTGGGGGGCACCAAACCAATAAAACCCGACGAATACTGCCTGTTATCCGTGGACCTGCGAAATGCCTGGCCTAGCCAAATGGCGGTCCACCTTCAAAACGAAGACGGCATGGCTGTCGAAGAGGGCATTCTACCGGGCAAGACAAGCCGAATCATCATACCTGTGAAGCGGGTCTACCTAGAAGACCCGCACGCCTCGATTCCAAGTCTTAACCCATCCAAAAACAAGCAGTTTGTCGTGAGTACCAGTAAGATCTCGCCCGAGATGGAGCGAGCCAATCGAGAGGCGTTTTGGTATAGAGAGAGGATCCTCGAGTGCTTGAAGGCGACTTGGAGGACAACGGCCGTGCCGAAACGAAACGGCAGCGTTGAGCTCCGCAACATCCGCCTCACTACCCGCATGATTGACATTGTCAAGGTGGGCGAGGTTGGCATAGATATTTCGGTGGAGCGCCCCGGCGAAAGCGAGAGCAGCATCAAGACAGCATTTGTGGATGAGTTTGTACAAGTGCGGGTGCGGGTCACGAACAGGACAAGCCGCCCGGTGAGCTCGCTGGTCAGACTCCTACCAGCTCTATGCCATCGCTCAGTCAATATCGCGCTTGACTATACGCGCAAGTTTGTGTGGAACGGCACGCTGCAGCAACTTTTACCGGAGCTCCAGGGCGGCGCCAGCACAGACTTTGTCATTGGAGTGTCGGCGCTCTGCAGAGGAGAGTTTGAGCTCACGGCGTCGGTCGAGGAAGTTCAGGTGTGGGAAGATGGCGGCGAGCAGCCCCAGGAACGGCCGCAGTCGGACAACACGCAACCGAGAGGGGATGCGGCGATTGGCATGAAGGAGCGGAGGATGTGGCATTCACGACGACCATGTATACTGACGGTGAAAGACAGCGATTGATAGCGATGACGATGGCGATGAATAGAGCCGCTGCATATACGCATGTAGACGATTTTGGTATCCTCGCATAGTATAGGTAGTACTAGCAATACTAGAAATGACATGAGACTTGATATTCGACGATGGTGGCTTGGAACGATGCCGAAGGTGACGCAGGTGTTGCAGCTTTTGTGTATACCAATGCATAATGGTTTAGCTATTTGTTTCTTGCATTATGCCAATCATGATGACCGATACCAAGGGTTGTCCATCGTCCATCATTCCATCATCACTTGGCCTCTGCAGAGGAATTGAAGCTCGAGAGTTGTAAACTCTTAAGCCGAGCTCTTTTTCGTCTGTAATTTGACGCCAAGACGAAACGTCAATCGTCCTTTGTCCTCTCAAAAGCGCCACAGGCACCGAGAATACAACAGCCACGGCATTGTTAGGCACACAGGCTAAAGTACTGCAAGCCACCTAAAAACCTGCAGACGGAATGTCCCTTCATTCTTCTCTTCTTCAACTTCCAGGGTCTCCCTCGCCCAACTCCGGTCATCGCTACAAAACCGCCGGGGCTGCACATGTTAGTCATATCCCGGCACTCGCTGCAAAATGGCCAATTGCACATGCCATCTCAACTGTCATTCGGCGCAATTTCAGCTGCTAGTTATTAGTTCGGTTAGTATCCGAAAAAAAAAAGGATAAGATTGGGACTTGGGAAAAAAAAAAAAGACCCGGCTTTTCGCGGCATTTCCGATTCCTTTCTCGGAGGCGGCGCTTTCGATTTTTCTTTATCGCCTCGACATTTCTCTGTTTTTATTCTGTCTTGTTTTGCATTGATCCTGTCATAAAGGCTCATGAATTGTACGTGAGACGATTTGACGGGCCAAAGCTCGAGACCGGCAAATCTCCCCCCTGTTGCAAACATGCCTCTTCTTGAGCTGCAGTCGTCGCCAGTGCCGGCGGCAAACCCGGCGCCTCAGGACCGCCAATGTCGCCGAATTCTGTTTCTCGACGCTTACGACTCCTTCACCAACAACATCGTGTCGCTGCTCAAGGAGGCGCTCGGCGACGATGTGTTGGTGCACGTGCTGCACATGGACCTGAAGACGCTGCATGCGGACCCGAGTCCCGACTGGACGCCGGAGCAGTTCCTGGACCGGCTGCCGAGCTTCGATGCCGTGGTTTGCGGGCCCGGGCCCGGGTCGCCGTTGTGCGAGGCCGACGTCGGGGCCTTTCGTCTGCTGTGGGAGCTGCGTGACGCCGTTCCGGTGCTGGGCATCTGTCTGGGCTTTCAGAGCCTGGTTGCGCACTTTGGTGGCGGGATTCGGAGGCTGAGGAGGGGATTGCACGGCATGGTGAGGTCGATCGAGCATCGGTCGGGAGACATCTTTGCGGGCGTGCCGGAGTTCAAGGCAACTCTATACCACAGCCTGTGCGCCGATGTGGGACAAGACCAGGTCTCGCGGGAATCGTGGGAGACTGACATGTGGTTGCCACCAAAGGTGGCGCCTGAGCTTGTTCCGTTGGCGTGGACGATGGAGGGGAGCGAGGATGGAGGCGAGCCCGAGAGGATCTTGATGGGAGTGAGGCATTCCAGATTGCCCTTCTGGGGGGTTCAGTACCATCCCGAGTCCGTGTGTACGGATCCTGGGGCGCATGGGGTGCTGAAGAACTGGTTCGGCCAGGCCCTGAAGTGGAACGAATCGACGGGACGACAGATTAGGCCGATGGGCTTGGAAAACATTGCCGACAGCCTGGCGCCATCTATGATTGTTGAGCGGAGTGTCGCGGTTGAGAGCCAGCTCGCAAGCAGGAAATGGTGGAGGGATATGCAGTCTGGCCTGGCAGCCTCGAGTGCAGCACCCATCTATTCTTGCAGTCGGATCAAGCTCCCCGACGGCGTGGATGCCGCCGACGTTGCGGAGCTTCTGGGCGTGGGAGGTGTCGATTCTATCATGCTGGACTCGTCAAGCACCATCAATGGCGATCCCCTGGCACGCAGCTCAATTATTGCCCTTGAGGTCGATCGGGCTCTGCGCTTCGAATATCATGTTGGAGACGACTGGGTGACTTTACGCCAGCCTGGATCTGGAGACCAAGAAGAGGTGTCTCAGCAGATAGAAATCGACAGCAGCGCTGAGCATGGCGCGTACGATGTTTGGAACGTCATCGCCGAATATTGGGAGCAGAGAAAGGTGGCTGAAGAAGGAGGTCAGGAGCCAGCATTCAAGGGTGGCTTCATGGGTTTTGTCACTTATGAAATGGGACTAAGCACCTTGAGCCCGGAGTCTGTATCCAAAAATAGGGGGCACCGCAGGCCAGATCTTTGTTATGCCTGGATCTCCAAGAGTCTGATTCTCGATCATCAAGCCGGAGTGGCGTATGTCCAAGCTCTGACGGCGCCAGACTCGAATGTTCAACCGTGGATTGACGAGATCGTGGCAAAGCTGCAGAATTCTCGGGCATGGCAACAGCCGGGCTACGGAACTGAAGAGTACAAACTCGTCGCGGCGAAGAAACAGCCTAATGAACTGTTGCTGAAGAGCATCCAAGAGCCGGCCGGTAGACTACGTTTCAAGACGCCGAAGCCTGCCAAGTATGACGACGACGTCCGCCAGTGTCAAGAGGCCATTGCCGAAGGTCAGTCTTACGAACTATGCCTTACGGCGCAAACGACCATGACTCGACCTCCTGGAAACGATGTGCCGCATCATATACAGCCATTATTGACCAATGGAACGACCAACGGAGCAACCTCCTCGTGGCCGAGCGATGAAGCGTCCAGACACGGCACTCCCTGGCAAATCTACCGAACTCTTCGAGCCCGTCAGCCAGCTCCCTTTGGCTCCTTTATCCGCCTCGCCGGGGCAACCATCCTCAGCAGCTCGCCGGAGCGGTTCCTGGCCCACGACGCAAAGGGTCTCTGCTCCATGCGTCCCATGAAAGGCACGGTCCGCAAATCCGAGGCCGTCTCGACACTAGCACAGGCCGAAAAGCTACTCCACATCCCCAAGGAAGAGGCCGAGAACCTCATGATTGTGGACCTGGTCCGGCATGACCTGTACGGCGTCTGCGGAGCCCGCAGCGTCACAGTCCCGGACCTCCTCAAGGTGGAGGAGTACTCGAGCGTCTTCCAGATGATCACCGTCGTCAACGGACAGCTCCCCCCTCACGGGCCCAACGGCCTGGACGTCCTCGCCGCCGCCCTTCCCCCCGGCAGCATGACCGGCGCGCCCAAGAAGCGCAGCTGCGAGATCTTGCGCACCATCGAGCCCTCCGAGCGCAGCATCTACTCTGGCGTCGTCGGGTTCCTCGACGCCCGCGGTCACGGCGACTGGAGCGTCACCATCAGGACAATGTTCCGCTGGGACGACGAAAAGGCACCGCCCGAGGGCCCGGGCGAGACGCAGCCCAGCGAGGTATGGCGCATCGGGGCTGGTGGCGCTGTGACGATCCTCAGCACGCCTGAAGGAGAGACGGAGGAGATGTTTACCAAGCTGTGTGGGCCGTTGGGCGTTTTCAAAGACGTGGCATAACGGTGTCTTTTTGTTTTCTCTTTGTTTTATTTTTGACTTTACGGTGTACTGACGGCTTTTGGGGGAGATGGTTTTGGCTTCTGGAACAGGAGGCCAATGATACTTCAACGTATGCATAGCGGGTGTTTTTACATTTGGATTTGGATTCTCTTGGGGACATGGTTCAACATTACAATAGATTAGTAGATCTGATGGCGCTCGAGCGACGCTTAACTCACTTACATGGATATACGGAAAAAACACAGCTTATTATAAATAACAGAAACATTGGTATTTTTTTCTTGTTTCAATTTCAAGCGCGCGCATCTAACCATCCAAGACACGACGTGATAAAACAGAATTCGCAGACAGTTAACCCTCAAGACCGCTTATGCTTCGTATCAAATTTCCCCCAAAAGAAAATTAATGGTACAACAGGACCCGGATCTCATCCAGGTCGATAAGCACCGTCTCAAGCAAAGTAGGCTGGATCATTCTTCGTTTTCTCGCACAGGCATAAAAAAAAAGAAGTCCTTCCTCTTGCGGACCCCTCTCCTGGCTTTTCATACATGAGGTCATAAAATTCCCGTTTCTTTCTTCAAAACTCCTGCTCCTCCTGGAAGAACATGCCGAAGCTGATGATGGTCCCGTAGATCAGAAGGCCGCCGGTAATGGACATGATCATGGCTTCGACTCGGATCAGATCGGAGTGTGCGAGGACAACAGGGAGGGCTGTGAAGCACATATAGCGGTTAGTCATGTATCCATTTCTTTGCATTTCCCCCTTTGTCGCTTGACGAGGTTTCAAAAGAGACGGGGGGCATGGGAATATTAGCACATACCAATGCCCATGACAACAAAGAAGCCGGTGAAGAATCTTCCCAGGTCGAGAACCGCCGCACCGCCGCTCTCGACAAAGTCATCCGGATTCGCGCATCGGCCGCAGATCCAGTTCGGCAGCGGCGCGAGGACGTAGGTGGCGACGACGAGGAGCGGGTAGTACACCTTGTACAGGGCGCAGGAGAGGATGACGAGGAGGAATCCTACGGCGAGGACAAAGGAGAGGGCGATGATAGTTTTAAGGCCGGCGGTAGGCATGATGAAAGGAGTATGCTTTGAGGATCGTGTGCTGTGGGCGGGAAGTCGTCGTAATGAGGTGAGATTGGGCTCGGAACAGGTGGACGGCAGCCCCGCAGAGGGGGGAGTTGAAGAGCTAATGAAGATGCGAAGAGTCTGCGAAGAAGCGCTGAAGATGGTGAGAGGAGGAACAATCAAGGAGAGCTGAGGCGCGGGCTGTCGTCGAAGTCGTTGGTTGGTGTTGAGGCGATAATGATGGAGAAAGGCGGCTGATGCAGCGAGTGACGCAGGTCAGCGGTAGCACCAGCCACGGATCGCCGGGGCGAGTGTTGTTCCGGAGCCGCGATGCAGGGATGTCAACTAGGAAGGCGGTCAGGAGCTTTTGCTGCGACGGCTTGAAAAAAATTATGGGAATCTGGAGAAAGATCCGCCCCGCCAGGAACTTTTTTTTTCTGCATTGGCATATTGGAAGTCTTTTCATATCAAAAGCTGGATTTCTCTTTTTCTTTCTTCCTCTTGTTCCTTCTCATCAACTTGGGCAAAGGGGTTCTCTTGCGAGAAACTCAGACAAGATGGCGTCTGACGAGATTGTGTGGCAAATCATCAACCAGCAGTTTTGCGCCTTCAAGTTAAAGTAAGTTTTGGCCAGCAAACAATCACCGTCACATCCTTGGGATTTCTGTCGCTTTGGGTGCAATTGGGCATTGTATAGATGGATACTAACCCGATTACCCAGAACGGAGAAGCAGCAAAACTTCTGTCGCAATGAGTACAACGTCACTGGACTGTGCAATCGCCAGTCATGTCCTCTCGCCAACTCGCGGTATGCCACCATTCGGCAACACCCAACCAAGGATACGCTATACCTCTACATGAAGACTGTCGAGCGAGCGCATCTGCCGTCCAAGATGTGGGAGCGCATCAAGTTGTCAAATAACTACACCAAGGCCCTGGAGCAGATCGACGAGAGGCTCATCTACTGGCCCAAGTTCTTGATCCACAAGTGCAAGCAGCGTCTGACCCGCCTGACGCAGGTGCAGATCCGCATGCGCAGGATTGCCGCCGAAGACGAACGTCTGGGCGAGAAGCTGGTTCCCAAGCTGGCCCCCAAAGTCAGACACCGCGAGGCCACGAGAGAGCGCAAGGCTGAGGCAGCCGCCAAGCTGGAGAGGACCATCGAGAGAGAGTTGCTTGAGCGTCTGAGGCAGGGCGCTTACGGCGACCAACCCCTCAACGTCAGCGAAGACATCTGGAAGAAGGTGCTGAATGCCATGGAGAAGGGTGGCGAGGGTGAACGAGACAAGGATATGGACAAGGGCATCGCGTCTGATGATGAGGAGGAGCTTGATGGAGAGGCTGCCAGCGAAGATGAGGACGCCGAGGCCGCCATTGAATACGTCTCCGACCTCGACGAGAGCGAAGACGAGCTCGAAGACCTTGAGGACTGGCTCGAGAGCGAGGAGGAGGAGGAGGAGGAGGAGGACAGCGACGAGTCCGAGGCGGAAAAGGCCGGCAGCAAGCGCAAGCGTGGCAAGGTCACCAAGGTGAAGAGCAAGCGACCCAAGCAGCAGGAGAAGGAGAAGGTGGCATTGACCAACGACTTGGCTTGGTAAAGCGGATTCCGGCATGCAGTGGAGGAGTTTTACTTATAATTCAGCAACATGGCAAACGGAGAGCGACAGGAGCACGTCATTGCACGAGTTGTGTAAAATGGGTGGGTTGGGTTTTCGAGTTTGTATCAGCTTATTAGTCCCAGCGATGGGCTTCATGGCATACGGCGTCGGGATACAGTTAATAAAAGGGGGGTCTTTGGTCGTTTCTATATGGATGAGGATTTGTTTGTTAGATTTATATACAAAGTGTATACTTGTAGGATGCATCGGTACGAGGTAAATAATAGTATATCCACGTCAATGCAATGCTCAACTGTTTCACGGAAGAGTTTCAGAAAACGCCGAATGCGTTGTGACGCCCACCACGAGCCAATGGAAGGGCCCCCACCACCTACAACGGCTACCGAAGGCACTAAAAAGCTTCGCAGCTGGTGCACCGCCCACTGGAAACAGACCTGAAGCGAGTTACAAGGCATTGATTCCATTGCCCATCTTCAACCCCACGTCTAGCCGCCAACCTCCTTTCCCTCCTCTCAACTTTTGCCGTTCTTTGGCTTCTCTGCAGCAACAGTTTGGCATCTTTTGCTCCGGGCGAACGGCACACTGCTCTTGCTCTTGGCCGCCGTCATTTCATTTCTGTTTCTCCTCGCAGACGCCGGACATAGCGAAAACACGAAGCAGAAGCGCTCTCTCGCCCTCTTCTCACCGCCGCAACGGAGCGACTGCGCAACAAGGAGCTCCATCTGCAGGTGAAAGCATCACCGCCAGATGGCCAGAGCTTGAGCCTCTTCTCCTAGCCAACATCAATCACCGCACGACGGTTTTTCGATAAAAGGAACACAGTTGGGCGATATCCTCTCTGCGAACTTGTTTTTAAACACCTCTCTCTCTCTCTCTCACGCCGCTACGCTTTGAGTTGAGCCGCTGCCGATACGACACGATACCTCGCCTCTTTGTTCCCACAGCATCACGCGAGCTACATGCCACCGTCGCCATGAGTTCCTGGTACTCCAACCTCGTCACCAAAACCTCGTCCCAAATCTCCAACCTCCGGTCCACCCTCCTTTCCAGCGAGGCCGACGGCGACACCGAAGACGACACCCACGTCTGCCGCGTCCTGCGCAACTACTACACCGAAAAGGGCCGCCCGTTTCCCAACTGGCTGCCCCCTGACCCAAAGGCACCCCCGCCGCAGATGACCCAGGCCGTATACGCCCAGTCGCAGGTCGGCTCGCGCTACGGTGGGCTTGGAGGGCCTCAGCAGCCCGGCGCTGGGGGGCTCAGCAGTCTATGGGACAGCGGCCCTGCGCAGCCTCCGCAGCCGCAGATTCCGCAGAGCTTACGGGCTGGACGGCCGGCGACGACACAGCCCGGGACGTCTACGAGAGATGAGCTGCTCGGGAGGGGGGGGCAGGCACCTCGTGCAGGGAGCTATTCCGGGCCTGGCCCGGCTCCCGCTGGATCGGCGCAGGATCGTTTGAAACAGCGACTTTGGGGAACCCGAACCACGAGCCCGTCCTCTAGCAACGGTAATGGGCCGTTTCAACCACCGCCGGGAGGAGGCTCATCGGGCCACCAATCTCAGGGCAGTTATGAGGACAGGTTTGCGCCAGGGGGATCTTACGATAACTCCAGGGGAGGAGGAGGAGGTGGTGGTGGTGGTCAGCCGTTTGTTGGAGCAAACGCTCCTTGGTCGAGTGACGGTGGCCCCTATGCAGGAGGAGGAGGAGGAGGAGGAGGAGCTGCAAATGGAGTACGAAGAAAAGGACTGCCCAGCGGTCCACGGGGATATAGATGAAGGGGGAAAGATGTGCCCTGTCTCTTTTCCTTAATTATGTATAACGTCTCGGTCTGGGAGTGTGTGGTGTATATTCTTTTCTTTCGTGTAGCTAGTCATGAGTTGCGTGCTTTTTGTCGATTTCAGCCAAAGCTCGCAATGTATAATGCCTATTAATGCCTATTTCCTTGAGAATATTCCCGAGTCTTTTCTTCTCGCTACATGTGGTGTATCGGGTGTTGTACGTAACGCCGCGGACAGATTTCTGACCCGAATTTGTAATTCAGAAGAGCTTTTACTCTGTGAATCGATGTGATTTATCAAGCGTGAACCCTTTGTCGACGGGTATTGATAGTGGGTAACTTTGTTCGTGGTTTTTATCGTGCCCAATCCATGCACTTTCCTAATTGAGCCAGATTCCAGCCTCGGCGTTGACGTATTGGTAGAGAAGAACAACTCCCACATTTTGATATTTTTGAGGGAGTTTGATTCAGGTTTAGATGTATAGTCGTCTTGAGCAAACGAGTTCAACGTTGAGCGGAGACGGTGGGAAAAGAGATGCTCTTGTTAGAATAATCAGTGTCGATATGACGGAAACAAGCCTCTTTGAAGCTCTTATAAAAGGAACGAGATAACATTGGCTGTTACCCATCCTCATAGACTCATCAGTGTATAACTAAAACTAGCAAACTAGAAAAGACATCCAAAAGGCAATCCCAGCCATGTCCTCCACCGAAGCCATCATCGTCAACAAAATCACGCCCGCCTACTGGTGTGCAACCTTCAACAACGGCACCCTCAACCTCTTCGGTCCCGAAGGCCACATCGCCCTCAAGAAGCTCATCAAAGACCTCGAATCCGACAAGTCCGTCCGCGTCATCGTCTTCGACTCCTCCAGCCCCGACTTCTCCTCCGCCTGCGACTTGCGCTTTGCCAGCCGCGAGCGCGCAGTCTTTTGCCAGCCAGAGGTCGGGGCTGGCATCATCCCTGGCGGCGGAGCCTTCGAGTTGCTTCCTCGGAGGGTTGGCCGCGCAAGAGCGTTGGAGATTCTCCTCAGCTCGGACGACTATGACGCTACGACGGCTGAGTTGTATGGATGGATCGACCGCGCCGTTCTGGACGCCGAGTTTGACGACTTTGTTGACAAGTTTGCTCGTCGAATTGCAAGCTTTGACGCCCAGCTCCTGATTGAGACGAAGCGCGTCGTGGATTCTCGCTGGGGGATGCCGAGCCAAGTCGACTTTGCTGCTGGAATGGCCCTTTTTGGAGAATCCACCAAATGGCCCTCTGCTGCTCGTATGAAGGCCCTTTTCGACAAAGGCCTGCAGAGTGATGAAGAGGTTGAACGTAATCTGGGTGCGGTCCTCGAAACTGTTACTGAGCGAGACTTGAGTAAGTATAGAGAGTAGACAGAGAGTGCCTAAAGAGAGTGAGTTGCAAATCACTGTGTCAAGGGAAATGGAGGGTCTCCGGCTTCATGTCAATAAAACATTTCAATTCATCGCTGCGTATACGCCGAATACCGGCAAAACAAAACAATAACGCCCTACTCTGAGGATTCTTCATGGCCTCAAGGATGAAAAACAGACGGCAGATGGAAAAATGCATATCCAATGATAAAAGATTAAAAAGGAAACGAATGGGCAAACAAACATGGCCATCTTCGTAGAAATAACGTCGTCCTCTCATTTCGAATCGGCCGATCCATCAGCCTGCACAGCCGCCTTGGGCTTTTTCTCCAAGAAATCGATTTTTCGGCTAAGCAGCTTCCGCAGCTCGGGAGTGATCACCTTATCCTGCTTTGACGGCGCTATATTAGCCTTGCCCTTTGAGGGAGGCTGTTTAGCTGTGTTGGCGCTTGATTGACCTGGGCTTTCTGTTCTAGGAGGCGGAAAGTTGTGTTTCTTGTCGACTGCCTCAACCAGTCGCTGGAACCGGCGGAAAAGAACCTCTGCGCGAATCAGGGTCGACTCAAGGTCAATAGTACCGGACAGCTCGTTCACTTTGTCAGATGTCAGTAAATTTGCCATTCAACGACGGTCGAGATTTTAGCAGCTCACCATATTTAAGAACTTCATCAAACGCCTGTAGATGGGTCATGATAACATCCCTGTGCTTTTCGAGGATAGCCAAGGCAATGAAGAGGTGGAAGCTTGAGGTGTAATAATCCGTCCACAGGCACTCCCAAAGCTTAAGCACATCCAGCCACTCAAACTCTCGCTTGTACCACACCAGTATCATGCGGAAGAAGAAGAAGAAGTTGGTGCTGTCGGTCTTTTGCAGGTGATCCCAGAGCTTAGGGTCCATGAAGTGAACAAGTTGGTCCAGGGCCAGCAGCTGGCCTCTCATGCCTGACTGGTCTCGCAAGAAATTACGTTCCATGCGGTCCATGAACATCTGAAACGCCCAAAAGGCCACGGCATCATCTTGAACCACGGCATAGATTGGTGCCAAGAGATCCGACATGCCTTGGACATACCCGAGCTCCTTGTTGTACTCGTTGTATGTCAGAAGCATCTCCTTCATCTGCTCTAGGTGAACATTGGTGCCAACTTCAGCAAAGGGTGAGTTTGGATCCGGATGAGGAGTATCTTCTCCATGGAAGATGGCGACGTTTCGATCAGTTCGATGGACATCCTTCTCTGTAATGCAATAGTTAGCATGATGGTGAAGATACTGTTGTTCAAAGGTGTTGCTTACCGATGCGCCCGCGTTGTTCACGCCACCATTCGCCGTCCTCTCCTTCTCCTCCCTCGCCCTCTAGTCGAATCCACCAAGACTGCTTGAGCTTGTAGTACTGGTCTCTAAGGGAGGCGATGGTCGCCTTTCTTTCATCAAGTGTGCTGTACCACTCGTACACGCCCAACAAAAAGAGCCAGGCTTCCTTCCTAACTCCGTCATCAGCGTCTAGGCCACCGTGAAAGATGCGCTCCTTGACTTCATCAACAGAGATGGAGAGTCGTCCAGTCTCGGGGTCGAAGAACGCATCCCACTCCTCTATCGATAGAGGCTGTTTCCTGTCTTCAAACGACATAGAGTTTGATCCATCAAGAAGCTCAAATTCTCCAACATCGGTATCTTCAAGCTCCATAACATCTCGAACAGTCCAGATTCTCTGTCGATGATCACGCTCACTCTGCTCCGCCATGCCCATCGCCCACCTGGCAAGGTAGATCCTTGCGCTGTCAAACTCGTCTTGGAGTGTTTGCACTTCAGGATTTCTGAGTAGCCGTCGCATTTGAGGAGGCAGGTTAGGATTCTCTGACAAATCTTGCGCCGCTCTCCTGGTCAATGTGGTCACCTTGCTAAACTGCTCCATGAGGCTCCAGCCGGTCTCCTTGACAAATTTGATAAAGGGATCCATCTGGGCATCTTTATTGCTCGAGCTCCCAGCCTTGGCCTTTCCTTGTGCTTTTGTCGTTGTCATTTTGGCGCCAAAGCTTTCCAGGTCTTCTTTACTCGGCTCAATGAGATAAATGTTAGGCTCTGCTCCGGACCTCTCAATCTTGATATATCTCCTCAGCCATCGCAGGACTTCATCCGCACCCCAAAACATCTGGCCGCTCTCGCCAAACGGATCGAAGTTGTCCCGGGCCAGCTTCTTCTTCTGAAGAATGGTGCTTTGGCACTCGTCATCATGGAAGAACAGAGCAGGAAAGCTGTCGCCTCCTCGAGAGTTGATAATGATGGAGCCATACCACCAGCCCAGGCTCGGTGGCCGGACCATGAGAGAATATATGGCGCTGACGGGGATGGCAAATGCGTAGCCGCCAACGGAGCTGCCGTGGGAGGTCACGGTGGGAGGCGGAGGGACAAGGTATGACTGCTTTGGGGGGGAGTCGGCATCGGAGAGGTCGACTTTGACATAGACGCTCGCCGAGTCACCGAGCGATGCTTCGGGAACCCAAGCAAGAAGAAGATCCGACGAGGCGATACTGTTTGTCGAAGATGACGTAGAGGGACGATCACGCCTTGGTCCCTTCTGCTGTAGCAGAGCTATATAGCCACAGATGTTGTCTTTTGCAGATGGTGTGGGATGGACGTAGACCTGGCCGAATGTCAGTTGTTGTGGGCAAGCATCGTGACAGAGCGCATCAACACACCTTGCTCTTGGAAAACAGCAGCTTCACTCCTCTCCCGGATTCCGTGTGAGTGATGGTCTCGTAGCCACCCTCTTCATCGTCGCTCATGGCGTAGAGAGACCCGGTCGGTGAGGTTGTTCGGGCAGAGCCACCCTGAGAAGCCTGGCCAGACGTCATGATGTAGCGAGTGGTCTCTTGGTCGAGATATCGTGATCGTCGTTGACGTAACCGCTAGCTTTGCGACAGCGGAACCTCGAGCGGGCTATTCGCTCGCCGTCGGTACAAGGCCGTAGGGAGGATGAAAGGAGGAGAAGAGAAAAGAAAAGAAAAGAAAAGAAAAAACAGGCAGAATATACGATGGGATGCTCTGGAGAAGTGTCTAGCAAACGGACAGGTGCAGCACCGTCAAGTTAAAAGATGCATCTCCAAGAACTGAAAAAGTCGTTTGCGGAATTGAGTTGCATGTGAGCAGCTGAATGACGATCCCGAGAGACGCGCAGCGCATGTGCCCCGCCACCGCAGGTCACCCGCAGAGGGGCTGATGCCTGGGTACGGTTACCGTACAGCTACCGGAGGCCGCAGCGGCTGTTGGTGGAGGGTTTGGGTAGCGGTACTCGCTGTGGCGTTTACACAGCAGAGTGGCCAGGTGAGGCGGCATTGTGCTCCCAGACTAACCTCAAACCCGGACAACTCTTGACCCTAGGTACTATAAGTACTAATGGAGACAGATGCCTACGTACTTGTCATACGCGGAACCACATCATCAGCATCCCCTTTGTCCTTGTTTCTCTGTTTCTTCTTCTTTTCTAATACTATTCATTCATATTCTTATTACATACAAGGTCCATGTGGCGCAACATCAGCCAAGGCAACAAGGCCATGCAAGAAATAGAGAGAATCCGGACATGATCAGCGTACTCTATACAGCAGCAGACAGCCCGCGCATTCCCGCGCATTCCCGTCCAATCCGCATTTTCTTCATATCTGAGGACAACGGGACGTCTACCCGAAGAAACGGAGCCGCTCACCAGGGCAGCATGAGCATCAACTGCTGCCCATATGCGGCCATTTGTCTTGTGGCGGAGTCCTTGAAACGCCGTGCTTAGTACTTCGTTGGCAATTAATATTGAACATTATTAATTCTTCAACCCCCTGAAACGGATACAAACATATGTATCTCATGCCTCCATAACCCCAACCTCAACCTCAACCACCGCCAAACCGGCTACCGTTGATGCCTTGATATGGACCCTTTTCATAACATGCCATTCCATCCTTCCTCATAGGTACACCGTACGCCGAGATTCGTTTACCCGCTTTATCAACAAAAAAAAATCAATCATGATGCGTTACATAGCCGAGAAAATCACGTGTATCTTGGCCAACTTCACCGATAGCCAACGTTGAATCCAAAAATCCCTTCCAAGAAACATCATTACGCTGCTTAAACATCTTCTGATAGCAGCATCGAGTGATACTCCGGCTCGACTGCAGTCTCGGGATCGGTGTAGTTGACGGGCTTGTGAATCCGCACAACCCACAGGAAATAGTCCTCGAGAACACACAGGTTCAACAGCAGGCCATTCGCGTTCCAAGCAATGCCGCAAACCATCGCGCCGGCAACAGCGTCCAAGATGAAGTGGTTGGCGGTTGCAACAATGGCCGTGAAGATGAGCGCCGGGTAAGACATGCCCAGAACACCGATGGCCACGCGCTTCCAGGAGTTGGGTCGAACTCCATTGACGGGGAGAGTGGCAACTGTCAAGCCAACGAGGAGAGAGTAGCCAAAGTGCAAAGAGGGCATGGCAGCTATCAGAGTAACGGGGTTAGTCCACGGTCACTGACATGAGACAAATGGGGACATGGCCAGACGCTTACCATATTGATTGCAGAATCGGTTCGTTGTCCAAACGCTGCTCTCCCCCGCGTTGCTGTGAACACTGTCAACAAATCCGAAGCTCTTCGCCTCCGCAGCGTCGGGTCCGTTATAGTTAGGATCACTCAACAGCCGAGGGGGCATGCAAGGCCACAAAGTGAAGACGACAAATGCAATGAGGTTGCACATGGCCATTGTTCGACGCCTAGCTTCATACAAAGCAGGTCCAGCGGATATGATATCGCTTCGGGCTCTACCGCTCGTTCCTCGACGCTTCTGAGAGGTAGTGAGATAGAATAAGGCTACCAGGAAGAAGATTGTTCCAGGAATATGGATAAAGGAGTATACCCGATTTATCCAATGCAGCAGAACAGGGCGCTCCAAAAACCATTGTTGAAAGGCCACTTCCCAGAAGATCCCGAGGCGTTGCTCTAGATGAACTAGCCTAAGGGCATGCTTTCGCGCGACATGGACGGTTCCCTCGACAATGGTGACCGCAGTAAACGCTCGGCCCAGTTGGTATACCTATTGAAAAGGCGAAGAGAGATTAGTCTTACGGATGGCAGATTGCGGAAAAGTGCAATGCGGCAACAGGCATCAGCGGCTCGACTTACCCAATAGATGAGAGCCCAATACCACGCTTCAACGAGGAAAGGAAACTTTTGGAGTACTCGGCTCAGGAATCGATCCTTGAAGATGAGAGTGTTCGGGGTTGTAACGGTCTTCTTGAATCCGAAAACCCGAATGTTTCGCCGCCGAGATGTGGGAGACCAAGACGACTCGTCCTCAGATGAGAGAGTGGGTGACGACGACCCAGAGCTCCAAGTAGGGCTGCCGCTATCTGTCGACGTTCGCCTTTTTCCAAAGTCATCTCGTCGTTTGTGGCTGGTACTGCCGCCAGCCCAGCCTTGTGCCCCCTTCCAAAAGTCATAATCTTTGTTCCTGTTGAACCAGGCACCGCCAAACAGAAGCGAGACGACCACGAAGGGCTCCAGGAACGCGCCGACAGCCATGGTGAAAAGAGCACAGATGTTATAATTATTGTCGACTTGTGGCAAATACATTTAACTGGCAGGAAAGGATCATTGAAAGAGTTACAGGCTCTTCAACGGCGGCTTCGAAGATCAAAGACAAACGCCAGATGATGACGACGACGAGAATCAACAATCAATGGACACAAGGGGAAAGGATTTTAAGAGGGATAAGGAGGGAAGAAGCAAAGAGATCGAGCAGGCTTGCTAAGCAGATGACCGGAGGCGATAAATATGAACCAGGCACTCGAGCTATGATGGAATGCGAGACCAGCGGATTACCTATGGAGCAATGCAGGCACGTACAGTACAGGTACACGAGCAGCAGGACATCACGAAACAGCGCCACGGGGAACGGGCTCTTTTGGGTACCAGCATCGTCCACTCTTCCATGCCCTTGGTTCGAGTGTCTCGTAATCACGAGCGGAGCGTGGCGTACAATGGGCACACATTCTTCGCAAGTACCTGGACCAATTCCCATACGGATCCCATACGGAGACAAACAAACCTCGGCCCCGAAGCCACACTGGGATAAGCACGGAGGGAGGGCCTGTGTTGAAGGGAGGGCCCTATTCAGGCTACCAACGAAGCCGCCGAGGTGATGCAGCGTCATGGATGTTGGGCTAATGGTATCATCTAGGTGTGATGGGTATTGGGTTTTTGGCCACACCACCCTTGCTGCTCGTATCTTGCTTGCTGCCTTCACCTAACTTGGCAAAAGGTTCCCGAGAGCATCTTCACCTTGTCAATTCTCTGGTCATGCTGTCAGCATCTAACCCCTGGAAAGACAAAATTCTCCTTCCCGATGTACCCGTTTACGCCCAGGACTTATAGGATACCGGAAGCAATAAGAGCAATACTTCCTTGATGGCAAAAGGCTCGCGGCCTTAGCGCCCATCCGAAACCCGGATAGGAAAAAAAACGTCCTAATCTTTCAGAATGGCGCCCATTGGGAAGACGCCGAGACCCTCTTCTCCATGCTTCCAACACCTGCCTGATATCCGGGACCCATAGTATAGAGTGATGGAGGGCAAGGGGCGGTCTTTTTTCAGCAGCGGACTTACACACAAACATCCTTTGCCTAGGTACTCGGCAACAGTACCCGTCACGTCGGTAACTCGTATCAACCACCATTCAAGGTTCTCCTGCGGATCATGTCGAGAAACAACGGCAACTTCATGCCGGTCTGGCGAGTTGAAGTCTGCAGCCAGACATTGCTAGGCCACAATGGGCCAATGGTTGTTATCTCATCCCACGGAGGTTCCAGCTCGAACCCGGTCTTGTCCCATCATTCAGCAGCTGTCGCGTGCCTCTGCTCCACACCTTGGTCTTGACTGGTCCGTCACATTCGGTAAGGGTGGGTGGCACAGTATCAATATGGATCGTCTACTTTGCTGTTGTAACTGGTGTCGCGTGACTTGTGCCAGGAAACGAGAACGAGAGAGACCGGTGCTCACATCATAAAAGCTTCCCTCCACGACTGGGCTATAATCGGCTTTTCAATTCCGGATCTCACTCAAGAAGAGGCAAAAGGATCGCCGACAGCCTCCACGAACGATGTTGCAAGTGGCTTACAGGATTTATACTAACAGAGCAAAGAGCCTTTGCTCGCCAACGCACTGTGTCGAAGCTTAACGGCCGATTTGTTTTGTCTTCTTGATGGTTCCGCGCGTCTGTGGCAGCCGAGTTAAGAAAGAGGTGGATTCTGACTTTGTAGCGCCACAAAAGCTTTTGCCAAGACCAAAAGTCGTGCCGTCTTATTCGGTGAGTGCAGTCTGGCGAAGTCAATTAATTGGAAACCGGGGGGGGGTTCCCTCGTGGAAAGCGCGCAAGGCGTTCTGGGCACCGCATGGCCATCGAGGGGAACCACGACCACGGAACATCAATCACTGGGTATCTCAGGCGACAGAAGAGACCTCAAAGTCGAATCAATGACTGCAGTTGCCTGGAGTTTCGACATGAAGAACCCCTTACGCATAAAATTATAATATTGTGGGCAGCAATGGGTCTCACTAAGCTTCCACAACTCAAAATTCTCAGCTCTCCCGGACTGTCCGGAAATTGATACCATTAGTCGTTCACATCAACTTTGTCCGTTTGTCGGCTCCTGTTGACGTCCGAAGTCCGCCTAGCTCCCACACGAGGTTTGCGATCCGTGGACCGTCGAATCGAATGAGCACGTGCTCTTGTTACCGTACGGTAATGTTTGTCTCGAAGTCCGGCGAAGCATGTTAGCGGCGGAAGGCTGGGTGCCGTTTCATCCCTGATGACGTTGAAGTTACTTGAGTTGGGAGCGGGCGACGATCAGAACGATTACTATTCATCCGAATCTTTGATTACTGAATAAGCCCAAGGCATGTTAACGGCGTGACGATGCTCGTGACTGCAATTGTGAGCACATTGTAAGAGATGTCAAAGCAGTGTTTAAATTTGGTGCCATGTTTTTTCCTTTGACAGGCCAAGACAAGCCCAAACCAAACGGCAGGAGTACATTGATATTATCGTGGGGATCACATGAAGCATGGACAAACGGGTGTGGCGTTGCGGTTTTCCGCGGCAAATCCGTACTTCTAGATGAGAAGCTGTTCGTTGGATTGATTTCCAACATTCTACAATGGCCACGATTGACGTTTATCAGGTACAGGCCCCTATTTATTAAGGAGCTTTGGAAGCTGGTCTTGGACGGATCGGTCATCAACTTTGCTGCCCCTTACTTGGCTTTGATGCAACTAACAGTAACAGCATTAGCGGTCGAAACAAACTGATTCAATTGGTTTATCCAACGCTGCAGCAATGAATCAAGCCGATTAGCTGCTTATCGTCGATTTCCTGCTTACGATTTGCGCTGCAAGTCTGAGACCCTGCGCCGATCTGCTCTCCTCAGCATCTCGATTGCCGAGATAGCGTCCGTTCGAATCCTTCGAGCAACCAGCGTGGATCGTTGTAACTGTTTACAAAGCTGGGCAAATCCCACGCTAATACCGAGTCGCTGTTAGACCCCTGTTAGACAGTTGCCGGGCCGTGCTCTGTTTCTTTTCCATTTCCATTTCAGACATTATCTGCGAATTGGAACAAACAGCCGTTGCCGGAGGCTTTCTCCATGCCAAATTAATGCTGCGGCTGACAGGCACGCTATACTAGAGCCTTCTCCACCAACGACTCCCATGCACGATGTCACTATCCTAGTCTCGAGAATCGTTTCCAGAGCACTGGCGCCGCCATCGTGGCTGTGCTTGGTTGATCTAATCAGATCGAGATGCGTCGGGAACCAGGAGGTTACTCCTATTCAGCTCTGGCATACCTCTGTAGAAATAGATAGATCTAGTACCAGTTCTATCGCACGCTCCGCACTCCATGTTTGCTTACACTTGAGCTCTTAGGCACGATGAACGATTTCAATCCTCAAGCTATCTATGCTCAGACGATTTTATAAGTATAAAATCCAGTCTTGGGGTCAAAGTCAATGTATTCCCCGTCTCTCAGAGGTTCGTTGCCATCTTGCCTTACATCACTTATAAGCTTCGTGAGACCATCGAAAGAAAACCGAGTCGATCCAATCCGTCGGAACACACCTTTCTCGTTTGTTGCATTCCCGACAAGATCCAACAAAATGGCGAATCCTGAACCGTATCCATCGTCCTTTTCAAAATACCCTATCATGAAATACATCTCCCGGTCATCTACCCATTCGTCCAACCTGCCTTTCCACGTGTCGAGAGAGAAAGCTTGCCCATCATGCTGCCACGCTTCCGTACCGTCACTCCGCAGGACCTTGAACCCGCGATAAAATGCGTTCTCCTTGTGGTCCCTTGGCTTTTTGGCCACGCGGATTCGAAAGATTGGGCCGTGGAGTATGATGTAGCCGCTTTTGACTGGGCCGAATTGCCCTCCTTCTGTTACTACGTTTACGTCCACCAGTCGCGGCATGCCTTTGGTTTGCTCGTCTCGCGTCTCCTTCAGCGAGTTGCCATCGTGGAAACGCACCAGT
Source organism: Trichoderma aggressivum f. europaeum (assembly GCF_033847375.1). Taxonomy (NCBI): domain Eukaryota; kingdom Fungi; phylum Ascomycota; class Sordariomycetes; order Hypocreales; family Hypocreaceae; genus Trichoderma; species Trichoderma aggressivum. Next base: position 248,998 of record NW_026946403.1, read on the forward strand.
CCATCTATGGAGCCCCATGACCATGACGGAATCACGTACTGCTCGTCTTCGGAGCCCGGCTGGCTCACATGACGCTCTGCGTTCTCCCCTGTGCTCCAATGCAGGCCGAAAGGCAGATAACTTCGCCACGCGCCGGCGACATATTCACCAGGCTTGTCCACGGGCAGGCCGTTGATCTGACCGAAGAGCTGAGCCACTGCTCCAAATGCTACCAGCTTGTCTTTTCTTTTCGTCAGGGCTCGTTGGTTGTACTGAGAAGTCAGATAATCCCAGAACCAAATATCCGGCGTATGTGTTTGGCGACGCCTGTCAATGTTAAAAAAGGAGAGTTTATCCGGCCAGGTGATACTGCCAGGGCCGGTGAAGAACCTTGTTGGTTTGGTAGACGTCTCGCGGTAGATTCCATCGCTGATAGTGTTCCACCACCATTCACCATCCGTGCAATGCAGCACGCGTGGGGATAGCGCATATTCTTGATAGGTCCACCCACGACGGTTCAGGGGGGAAGAAACAATGGTGTTGTCAAATTCTTCGTACCAAGGGTTGGTAATTCGGAGCGTCTGTCCGGGCTGCAGCCCCCATTCCTGGATAAATCCGGTCCATGTCGGGCGGACGATGACGGTTCGAGGGCGAGGGCTTGGTGACAGACCAGTGGTAGGGTTTTTGGAGGCTGATGCAGCAATAGTGAGGTGGGAGAAGGCGTATACGGAAGCCATACGCTGTGCTTCGTGGAGCCAGTCGGAAGCAGAATCCTGGATGATGCAAAGGGAGTCGATCCAGAGATATGAGACACCAAGCTCAAGAGTCAAAGCCGCGGCATCACGAAACGTCGCGGGTAGGTCACTAAACGCAATCCCACTGGTAAACTCGGCAAGCCTCGATGCGATCAGCTGAATGGGCATAGTATTGCCCCAGCTGTGAGAAAGGGCGATATAGGGAGTGTTGATGTCGAGCGAAGCGTTGGCTCCATCGATTAGTCGCACCGTCGGCTCAGGCGTTCCGGCAGTCAGATGGAGAAGGCGTGTCGGGAGTTCTCTAACAAGACTCTTTGGCAGATACTTGGCAAAGTCACTCGTCTCATCAAGAAACCGGTGAACTCGTTCAATGGTGCTTCCTTGCTCCGTCCAATCAATCAAGTGCTTGTTATCCTCCTTGGACAGATCTGGAATTCTCGTCAGCTCAAGGCCACTACTACTACCAGAGAGATGAAACCCATTCTGCTCTCTCATTGTATCTTCTTCGCAATTTGATTTCAACTTACCATGAATGTCTAGGGAAACATCCTTCACGTTGCCCTCGCGCTCTCCTATTCTCGGATTCACATCCATGTTCCTATTCGCCGCCCAATCCGCATCAACTTGATATCGGAAGATGAGCTTGCTCGTCTTGTCCTTCTCAGTGTATATAAAGACATAACCCTTGGCCTTTGCAATCTCCTCCTTTGCCCAGGCAGCCACACCATACGGCTTCCGCCCCTCCATATAGTCCATGCTGATGTTGTTCCGCGGATGAAGAGCGTCAAACGACAACACCACCGTCCGGCACAGCGCACACGACGCTCCCGACGTGCGCAGATCTTCGACCGAGCGGTGCGGATACGAGAGCGTCGGTGGAGCGCCGCTGCGGTGTATGTACGGCTCCATGCCGTGGTCGTACGCCGTTCCGAATGCTGGCTCGGGGTTGAACGGATCGGGTGGAGCGCCAGGCCTCTTGATGGCCCTCTTCCAGCCTTGCAGCTGAGGCTGCCACTTTCCGGCGAAGATGCCGGTGCAGACATTGCAGAGAGTGGATGTCGGGATTGAGTCTGCCATGATGGCTTTTCTTTTGCTTCCTTGGAGGAACGATTTGTGTTGACAACTGCTGAAAAGAGCTTCTACAATACAGGAAACACAAACAAACGAGCTATTCTATGCGGTATAGTCTCCAGCTATACACTTATACAATCAAAAGAAACACGTAACTGCTTCAACCAAGGCCACTGCTGCCTTGCTGGCTGCATGAAAACGCCGCAGCTTTGAGCCGCAGGGGGCGGAGTTTAGACGAAATCTGACTTGCGTCGAATGGTCGCCGATCGTCAAATTCTGCCACAAGACGGGGATTGAAGTTCCAAGGTGCTAAGCTAAAAATATGCATAGTTGAGCCTCGTACTCCATAATCAGTAAACGACTGGCTAATTATAGGATATTCGAAGAGGGTTTGCGGAGGGTATATGTGACAGGGCATTTCATGAAATGACTCATCGCTTCAGTTGTGAATGGCTGGCATACAACATACAGCAGTGTTGTATGAACCAATAAGTAATAACTCGGATATGAGCAATATTAGGTATTCGTAACCAACATCTTGAGCCTCCATTTACTTCATGAGCAAGTTGATTCATCCAACAAGTACAGTAGTAGACAATCTCCAGATAAACTCTCGAGCTCAAATCCAGCCCTTTCAGCAATCCAACGCCATAAATCCAATTAGCCATACCTTTTGAACCAGGCATGGCTTCTAATGCCACCGTGAAATGCACTCTCCGTGCTAGACTTGAGGCTCTGCCCATTAATCAGAAATCCTCTCCAATAAACATATTCCAAGACGCCAAACCATTCGATGATTCTCAGCTCTTCTCTCCTGCGTAATCCATCTCATCCTCCTCTGCCATCCTGCCAAGAATGAGGCTCTGAATCATAAGCTCATCGCATAAAACACGGACATTCCTCGTCGCTAAAGGTCCTTGAGATCTCCGCCGTTTCTTCCCTGTGGGCTCGGATATCGTGAGCACCGATTCGACGGTGCCGATAGATCTATCCATGTATAACCAGGTGTACGGCTTGCCTGCCTTATCATGTGCCTCTAGCAGTTCGCGAGCTTGCTGTATCGTTGAAACCCATGAGATAGATGGTCCTAGTGCCTGGGCGAGAAACATGTACGGCTTCTTCTCCACGTCACTCTTCTTCTTCTTTCCCTCATTCCGTGTCTTTGATTCATCCACAATTGCAAGGAGTTTTTCACCTGCAAGTAGCTGCGGCCGTTGCTCAACCATCTCTGCGAGCCTGGCGTCTCCTGCATCGTATCGGCGTAAGCATCTGGATCTCACAGCATTCCCTAAGACGGCCGATGATCCAGCTGCAAGGAGATACGGCTCCCAATCAATCAGAGCTCCCTTGCTGAGGCAAGTCATGACCCACTGATATGCCAGACAAGGCAATCCCAAAGCTAATGCCTGCATGTACTTGACTTTTCGCGAGTGGCTGTCTGCTATCAGTGCGGTAAAGCCGTAGCTTAGACTTGGTTTAGATAAGCTGAGAGCTTCTCCATCGCCAGCGACTGGCACATCGTAGGCGCTCATGACAGTGGAAGGCTCAAATAACTCTTCAAAGCCAGTTTCCAAGATGAGACCACCGGCCTGCTTGATCTTTGTCTCCAGATTTGCACGCGTCTTTTGATTCCCCTTGTCAAGCGACATTGATATCGCAAATACCATGCCCTCAAACAGTCTTCGTCCGCGAAACGTAGATCCAATGCTCTGTTTAAATATTCTACTGGATCGCAGCGAGGAAACACCTACTTCAAAAGCACTGCTTGACGGTGATTGTTGCAGTTCATCGGTAGAACTAGGCTCTGCACGCGCAGATTGCACACTCGTTTTCGTCGGCTTAGCAGCTTGCTGCGGAGTCTTCTCACTTGACTCCCGTCCCGGCTTTCGAGTCCGCGTCTTTCGGCTCTGGGCCGGAGAAGGTACGCTGGCGGTGGACTTTGGTTGATCAAATATCAAGGAGGCCTGTGTATCCGGCGTATTTTTCTCAGAGACCACTGGCGTTGACAAGGCTGCCAAGCTCGACGACGTATGAGTTCCTCGATCTACCGCACGACGGTGCACGGGTGTAAGGGGCGATTTCTCGCGCATTTGAGTCCGACGTGATGTTGCTCCTGTCGCTGCGGAACGCAAGCGTGGAGGGGATGATTTCGATAGCTCCGATTCTGTATTGCTTGTCTGCAATGGCTCACCATGTTTAGCCAACCTGCGAGCCACGGCTGATCTGGTAGGTATAGCAGGTGCATCGCTATGAATCTCAACCCTTTTCTGAGCTTCAGGATCTGGCTCAGCTGATGCTCTCTCGTTGGGTTCTGAAGAAGTAATGATTCTTTGCCGACGACGGCCCTGTGCTTGCCTACCATAGATTCTTTGCGCATGTCGACGGGGCGGAGGCAAGGACGAAGTATGTAATTCACTCTGACGCTCCTTTTCTCTCGTCTCATTCTCGATTAACGGAGGCAGCTCGGGTTCAGAGGCTGGTAGAGAACCATGCTGAGCTCCTGCTGATAGAGATCTCACAGGGCTAGTAGCAGGGATCATCTCCTCAGAGGGTGCCTCTTTGCTCTTGCCTGGTCGAATAGCTGCAACTCTTTTGCCGCCATCGCCCACTATTGCATCTCTTGGAGTGGCTTTGGTGGATCCGGCTGACAGACTCTGCTCAGGCAAACTTGATGCTTTATGAGAAGTGTGCGGTTCGTTGCCAGTATTAGCAAGCTCCGTTTGACCCGAGCTTGCGTTTTTAGTAGAAAGCGTCTCTTCCTCACCACCCGAGGACAGCCTTCTTCTCTTTCGATTCCGACTTTCGCTTAAATCTCTCCGTGAAGGTATCTGCACCCTCACTCTCTCCATCTCTTTTGCAGTCTGGAGCCTTATCTTGTCCATCTTCTTCTTACGCCTCAGAGCGGCATCGTCTGAGTCACTGTCAATGGCCTGTGGGACCTCCGCCACTGCTTTGCGTTCTTGTGACTTTTTCATTGTCTCATAATGAGCTTGGGGTTGTCGATTTCCGTATGGCCTCAGCGGCTGCGCAGTCGGTGATTCCGGAATCATGTCATCTTGAGCATCTTTATCATCGTCCAAGGCTTCTTCCTGGATTGGAGACACCCTGAATTTTTTGGTAGTTGCAGTGATATTATTCGCTCGACTAGGGCTCGATGTATGCACAACGGTTGGTGAGGATACATTGTCGCGGTTCCTTAGGGGAGACGTCTCGATAATGTTCAAAGAAATGGCATCGGGCAGTATGTTTGGCGAAGGTCGGGAGGACGTAGGGCTGTGGAGTTTTATAGCCGAGGTCACCACGGGAGTCTGCTCAAAGAGCTGTGTCCCTGCAAAAGGGACGCCGGCGTCTGCGTTGTGCTGAACAGCAAAGGGATTCTTCGGTGGCATCGGCGTCTCTGGCAGGAGACCACCGGGCTTCAACGGAGTGTAGCCATGGCTTGACCGCTGCTGCGAAGTCACGTCTGGCACCCTCCATTCGCCACGAGTGTTTTCGAAGCCTGCATCTTCCGAAACTTGAGACGACGGCCGCACGCCAGGACTCAAGTTGCCAAAGTTGACAGCGCCGGTGTCGTCAGCTTGCAGCGTCCGTTCACGCTCGTCATGCGAGCGCAGCGTATCAGGCGGTGGGCTGGACCGCGGAGGTTGGTAGAATTGGCCATAGTCCCGTTCTACATTGAGCTGCGTAGGCGTTTGCTGTGACGAGTCCATCCTTTTTGCTTGTGGCCTACCGGCGCCAATTGGCACGGCAGGGGGTTCGTCGCCCTGGTTGGAGGTATCGTGGTTGTGCGGAGGGGATGGAGAATGTGCATTTCGGCCGAACGGGCTGCTCGCGGCTATGACAGCATCGTCCAAATCTTGTTCGCGGAACCCTGGTCGCGACGTTGGTTGGTGAGGCCGGGGGTCCTCGCGTCCCACTCCGTGAATTGCGCCTGCGCCTGTGCCTGTGCCTGTGAGATTATTCACATCACCGTGGGGAGTGGCAGCAGATCCATGTGGCGTAATAACTTGCCGCTGTTTCTTTATTTTTTTTTCCCAACGGGGTTTTGTCAGCTTTCACGTGTCTCCCTCTCGCTGTGTGGATTTGTTTTCGTCTCCATCAAACGCAGCAAGTCATACGATAGGGTCGCTGCATAAAGCATTGGATGAATACGTGCTACGGGGCTTGCGACAAACCTTGGAACTATCTTGCCGATGAACGGCTTGCCTTGAGCTTGAAATGACCAAGTCTCCAGCCTCAGCATCGTCATCTGCAAACCTGCCGCTCTCTATCCCGGGCTGTGGCTGCAATGCAAGGGGGTCGCGATACTACATAATTGGTCAACATGCTGGTCAGCCCGCGAAATGACCCCGGCAAGCTGAGGTACGTACCGTTGCGGCTCGGAACTCTGCATTGAGAGCATCAAGGATGGCTTGGCTGTCTTGCGATTCGGGGTTTTCCTCGAGTACCAGTTGCTCAGCCCGCGTGAGCGGCCGCGGTCGGGTCATGATGATGGCATTGTCTCTTGATATCGAAGATTGAGTAACAAAGCTCGAGTGCTGTGAAGAAAACGATCTGGCGGGGCATTTGGGACAGAAGGGAGTACTAACTTTGGGGAGAGTCTCTCCAGTACGCCACTACAACGCGCTATCACGTGCATGAGCAGTTCAGTGAGTTAGTACCTTATTTGTGGTTGCCTGAACTTAATGCTATGGACAGCTCTATAGCACAGCTGCCTTAGTAATGATTAGAGACGATAGTGGCCAATCCAGCACCTCAAGTTTGCTACCCAGCATCCAGTGCCTTGTATTTATAGCCGTCTGAGAAGTGATGATACCAGATGCTAGAGGGATATAATAGGTAGTAACAAGTATTAGAAGAAAATAGCGAGAGTAGTAGAAGATGAGTGCCAGTATTTCCTCAGAAAGGCATTGTAGTTAGAGCTGATTAGATAGATGGTATGAGCCATGGATGATATGGACATGCAGATGGTGACACCTCAACTCCAATCTATAGTATCTTCATTCAATCAATCAACGTCGTTTATTAGACTTATCCAGAAACCCATCATTCCCAGTATCAACACTATACTTTGAGCAATCCCATGCAAAACACCATGCCACAAAAGAAATTGGGTATAGATCTCCTCTCCTCTCAAATCTCTACATCTCATACTCTCTATATCATGAATACTCGTCGTCATCATCATCCCCCCAGCCACCTCCGGAATAGTCAATGGGAGACTTGCCCGCCCACTTATTTTGTGAAGCCGCGGCCGGTCTTACCGGCGTAGACGGTCCAGAGAACAGCGGAGCAGGGGCCATGCCATTGGAGAATTGCTGCGTCGAGGCGTCTTGGCCAATGGCTTGGTTCTTCGATGGCAAAAACTTCAGGTTAGACGATATCGTAGAGACCGATGCCGCATCTGATGCATCACGACTATGCATTGTAGAGCCCCCTGGCACAGCTTGTTGAAACTGCATCTGCTGCTGAGCCATTGGAGCTGGTTGTCCGCCTTGAAAGCCCATGGGATATTGCTGACCTCCCGCTTGCATGTGGAATGACTGGTTTGCACCAGGCATTGGCTGTGGGATGGGTACAGGTGGAAAAGTATGCTGCGGCTTCTGAACCACCGGGCTTTGGGCAGCGGATTTGGATCCACTGCTCTTGAACCACTTTCCCCATGATTTTCTGTTCTCCTTGCCACTAGTAGGAGATGTCTGTTGTTGCGTCTGCAAGGGTGGAAGAGGACCAGGCTGAGCCACTGAAGGCGAGTTGGCAAGAGTCTGGGGAAGCATCTGTTGCTGGTGATACTGCTGCGGAAGCGGCTGTGCGTGCTGACCAAATGGTAATCCCTGCATGGGCATTGCCTGAGTCTGGATTTGGCCTGGCTGAAAGATCGGACCCCCTTGGTTCAGAGGAGCAGCGGACAGTGGCGCAATATGCATTTGAGGGGGTTGGCCATATGCCATCTGATGCCCTGGAGGAGCCACTGCCTGAGGCGGTGGCATTCCCTGGCCTTGGATCACATTCTGCTGTAAAGGTATTCTCTGACCCTGGATGGCATTCTGCTGCAATGGCATTCCTTGGCCATGGATATTCTGTTGCAGAGGTATTCCTTGGCCTTGGATAGCATTTTGCTGTACTGGTATTCCTTGACCTTGAATAACGTTCTGGCGAAGCGGCGCCACATTGCTTGGCGGTATCTGCGACACCATTTGTGGCTGCTGGTTATTCTGCGGTGCCTGAGTCTGTAGAGGAACCGGAGCCGGAGCCCCTTGGGCAAACTGCTGCTGAGGCCCACGTTTATCCAACGGAGACGTAGGCGTCGCAAAAGGAGGTGGCTTGGTAAGAACCTTTCTCTGGTTAACCTTTAACGGGGCTACAGCTGCGGCATGCTGAGTCTCGTCACGCTCCTGAATACTAGTCAGGAGGTGACTAGAAGAGGAGGGCCCAATGTTCGTGGGAGATTGTGGCACGTTTTGGTTGGTCACATCGCCTGCCGATCTAGATTGGCGTAAAGATTGGGACCGTTGCACCCCGGCTTGTCTTTGATCTAGGCTTGGTTGCATCTGAGGCTGAGGAAATGCCATGCCCTGTGAACTCCCCTGCATCACATTTGCCAGTTGCTGTTGTGGCATCGAGTGCCTCTTTGACCTATCGTTCCCAGCGCCAACAGGAGATGTGGACGGCTGTTTCCCATTGGGGTTCGGAGCACCGCCATGAATTGGAGATTGGAGCGGCTCTTGAGAAGGGGGTCTCCCCAATGCTGTATTTAAAGGGGGTACTGAGGCTGAGCTCTGAGAGCTAGGTGTGGAGGCGAAGTAGGAGTTGTTGATATTGGAATTCGAAGATCCTCTTCGAGACTCTAGCGGAGATGGTGTTTCCATAGGAAGGCCGGATGAGGAACTCTCTGATCGAGACCGTATGGGCGATACTGGTAGAATCTCATCTTGAGTTGCCCGGCGCTGGACAGGCCGCATTTGGGGCGGTGGTGATTGGTGGCTCGCAAAATTAGCATAAACCCCCGGGTGAGCGACACTCTGCGGTCTGGGAGGCTGGAAGTTTTGTGCTGGAACGGCATTCTGTCGCGGATCCCCTGCTGGCTGGTAAGATGGCCGACGTTGCTGTTGAAGATGCTGTGCCGGGCCAGCCGTGGCCGAGCGCGGCGCCATTCCAGCGGGCACTATCACAGACCCGGGAGGCGGAGGGCCTGTTCTGATGGGCATCTGTTGCGGCCGACCTGGAGCCGACCCCGCTGACTGGTGCTGAAGGACAGGCATTGCGCTTGCAGGTCTCATAGGTTGTTGGTTCTGCAGTGGCCCATACGGGGCCACGACCGGCGGAGCGTCGTCGAGCGGATATGGTGCTGTGGATGTATGAGCAATTGGTGGCCGCGGCATCGTAACCGGTTCCGTTGGATAAGGAAGCTGAGCTGCGACTTTGAGTGGGACGGGGGGTACAGCATATTGTTGAGCAATTTGTAAATTGGATTTTGAGAGATCTGGTTCCGTCGTGTATGGTCTTTGTATGGGAGCCGGAGGTTGAGCAGTTGCGATGCCAAAAGGTTGCTGGACAGGAGCTGGAGGGTTCTGTGATGAAATTTGCTGTGCGACAACTGGAGCTGGTGCCGGAGCCGGGACGGGGGCAGGTGTCATAGACGGAGGGTGTTGTCCATGTGCAACGAATTCGTATCCCGATGATCGAGCATCTTTATTGGTAGGGTCGATACTAGAACCTTGCTCTGGGCCTTTCATGGCGTCCTGTCCCTCTGGCGCCTGTCCAGGCTTCCCTCGAGCAGGCCGAAGAACAGAAGGATATTTGACCACTCCGGGAGCAGAGCCATCTTGGGGCCTCATGCTCAAGTTTAGTGATGCCTCCCGTTGCAGAGCCGGGCTCATTATCCGCGCCGGAAGTGCATTCGCGAGCTGTACAGTTTGCTGAAAGGCTTGGCCTGGCGCATAAGCCTGAAAGTCCTCCTGCGTCTGACCTCTGCCGGCATAGGCATTGTAAGCGGCGCTGGATTCTCGAAGTGTCGGTTTCCTGGCAATCTTGAACGGGTTTGGGACGTCGTTGCCTTGTTCTTGAGATGGGCTTTGAGCCTCGCCCTGCTGTTGTTGCTGTTGTTGCTGCAGCTCCCTTTGTAACTCTTCTTCTTCCCGTCTCTTCCTCTCCTCCTGTCTCTGTTGCACTCCACGCTGCCTCTCCTCTTGCTGTCGCCTCACCTCCTGTCGCCGCAGCTCCAACTGTTGTTCCTCTGATAATTTTTCCTGTCGCACAGCTCCCTCCTCCGTGGGATTGAACTCGACCGGTAGCTCCACGTAGCCAGGCCGCGGTTCCGTCTCAATCGGCGCCATAACGTAGTTGTCTGCCAGTTCAATGGGTTCGGGGTGTGTCTCAACACGGGCGGATGCTGTGTGTTCCGTCGGCATCTCGGCCACGAAACCCACGGGATCAAACTGGAGATGCATAGGGATGGCGGTTTCAACCGGAAGCTCGTACATCTCATAGTGGTAGCCTCCATCGTCAACTGGTGCACTCGCCTCTCCCACGATATCACCCCCCATGATATACTCCTGCGGGGATACCAGTGTTGTTTGCTCCTCACGACGCATTACAGGTGGTGGCTCAACAGCTCGTTGGTCCACGACAGTCGTAGATCCACTGGCCACAGTCTCGGTCGGCCGTACCATTGGCGTCGTATTCTGGCTCACCATGGGGCTGACACGTCTATTCTCCGTCGATTGTCCACTCCTTAGCTCTCCCACCACTGTCCTCCTCGCGGCCTCTTCCTCCTCTTCATTCAGCGGACTTACATCCGTATATGCGCCCGGGCCCAGGAACATGAAGTTCTCGGGCTGAAACACTCCCCCCTCGTCCTCCGCCTCCGCCTCCTCCACATGATGGTCCTCTCTGACAAAATCGTCTTCCCAGACTGCGCTGACGGGCTGCGCCGTTGCGGACATGCGCGATCTCCATCTATCTCTGTCTTCCCCAGCGCGGACGGGGGTCCCGCTGACGCTCGCATGTCGTTTGACTTGTTGCTGCGACTCGAGCCGCTCCTCAGGCGCGAGGTCTGGCGCCGGAGACCTGGCGTCGATATAGTCGGGAAACTCGTCGCCTGCATTAGGGAAATGGTACTGGACATGGCCGGTAGGCTTGTATCGGTAGAGCCATCGACTGCCGTCATAGTCCCACTCCCAGCCAGTTGGGAGAGTGGCCATGATAAGCCGCTGCTCTGATCCTCAGTCCAAGTCCAAACAAGCGGCAAACGCAGGAGCTTCCTCGGCCAGTCGTATCATAAATTATAATGCAGATCGTGTCGGCCTGGATGTGCGTCTAAAAGCGTCGTGTCGAATCGGATCTTCTCGTTCAGCCGCTCCTTTGTCGCATCGCCGCGGAAGAGCAAGAATCGTCGACACCATGCATGGGGAAGCGCTGTATTTGATGGCAGGAATCGCCCGAGCGGACCGGCATTCAATGTCTCTCGCAAGATGAGAAACGTCCGGACAAAGGATCCAAGCAGCAGGGACCAGAACGAGAATGGCCGAGCAGTTCGCTGGCGATGGATTCCAAAAAAAAGTTAAAAATAAACAAAGAGCTGACAGCTTGCAAATGTGCAGCAAATGAGCTGAAGTTGATCCCGCTCTACTAACATCCAAGCCACTGCGGCTGGGGCTCGAGAAGGGTCCAGGCGGGGGTCTCCCAAGGATCGCTATTGGAATTGCAACTGCATCCATCCAATGGACGCCTTGTTAGGCACTCTTCGGCCTCTAGTCCCTTCCTGGACAGCTTCTTTCACCAGGGCTTTGTTCCATGGGAAGCTTCCATGATTCGTCTGTCTGTCTGTCTCTGCCATTGGTCATGTATCAGCAATGCTTCGTATAAGAGTACAACCTGGAAGCCTTTTCGCATGGGGCAGCAACTCCTTGCTTGGCCCTTGTCGTTGTAACCATCACAGCCCCAAGTCATCATTTGGAAATCCTCTGGTTTGGCGGAGCTTTAATAACATTTATGCCGCATCTCTTCCTTCATTACTCTAGGTAGGTAGGTAGTAGTTGTAAATACCTATTTACAGGTAAACAGGTGATAAAGATTTTCAGTGTATCGGCGCTTTCCAGAGTCGGTAACATCAATGCGATGTTGCTCCACAGAGAAAGATTGATTGATGCTACAGACAAAAGATGCAATGCATGCACTGCACTTTAGATAGAACCTTGTGTATATCTCAATAGGTACTTGCTTGTAGTAGTGATGATTTTTTTTTTAATAACTCTTACTACGAACCAAGACTCTAGATGGCCACTCCCATGTAAACGAACAAGGTGTCACTTCCAACTTGAAACTCTTGTCAGCATCAACACGGGAGGCATTTGATGCAATCCGCGGGGTACTCGAATCTCCTCTTCCCCCCTTCCAGATTGGCATCCACATCTTGATGCTTTTTTCATCTATTTCTTTGTCAAAATGGAATCCGTCGCAGTCTCCATTCAAAATGTTATTAAAACGGCACATCATACAAGAACTGATCAAATAGATGCAGATTATTTTGCATCAGACACGTCCTACTGCACCTTAAATTGCCCAAAAATTTCAGACGACAAGCAAGTGGCCCACAATCAGTGACTTCTTTCTACTAACCTTCCGTATAGGCATCGCAAAGCACCGTCATTCAACACGACTCCATTCAAGTTCGATCATGTCACTCTTTCGGCAAGCCATGGGTGCAGAGGATGCAAGTTTCTTTGCCTCCTCTTATCGGGAATGTTCGAAGCCTACCCGGAGTTCAGCCCGGACAATACGCAACTTAGATGGACTGGGGCGCAGTTTACACTAGAGGTCACGCCCAAGAATCAAAGTCCTCGACATATTCAATTCTTTTATCCCAGAGGTTAGTTAGCTTAAACGTTGATTCAGATGAACAACCCCTATGTTTCATGGTTTTGTGGGATTTACAACTGGATTCTATTTGCAGCTAACCTCTGAACAGGCGCAAAGATGAGAGTCTTCGGCATGCCTCCATCGGGCCTGCTGACCGGAGACACATCTTCTTCCACGTCTTTCGATAGAGCATCCAAACTGATAAAACAATGTGAAGACGGCCACTCGAGCTGTAACTCTGGGCGAAACGTCGCGCTTCCCAAAAGACTCCTTCATGTAACCGAAATCAGCAACTCCAGCGCTGATGTTGGGATTAAACTAGTGACGACTGAGGGCGAGACGGGAACATATGCCTGCCTCTCTCACTGCTGGGGCGATCCAACGCTGATCCATACAAAAACACTGTCATCAACCATCAACGAGTATCACAACTTTATTCCATGGACAAAACTGCCCAAGACATTTCAAGATGCCGTTCTCCTATGCCGAAAGCTCTGCATTGAATATCTATGGATCGATTCCCTTTGCATCATTCAGGATTCTCGCAGTGACTGGGAAGTAGAATCTACCAAGATGGGCAACATATACCGGGATAGCTACATCACCATAGCCGCATCCGCATCCCCCGGCTCATTTGGCGGCTGTTTCTCCAAGACGAGGCCGGATCACTGCATCGCCATAAAAGAGCTAGGACAACCAGATGTCTATGTCGGCATCAGAGATTGCAACGGTGCCGGAAAGAGCATCAAAAATATGGAAGCATCCTTCTTCAAGCACTTCCCGCTCTTCAGTCGCGCATGGGTGTACCAAGAACGAATGCTCTCTCGACGCCTCCTCTACTGCAATAAATCCGAGTTCCAAGTCGGATGCCAGGAGACGCTCCAGTGCGAATGCGGCTCCGGCCAGATAGCTCCCCATTTCTCGCCCACCCCGAGAGGTTTGAATGTTGCGAGCCTCAAGGGGCCGGCGAGTCTGAAGCCAGACGAGCATGGCGGCGGTCTTGTCGGCCAGGACTTTACCAGTCTTTTGTACCGAAACTGGATGGAAGTCGTGGAAACATATGCAAAGCTCAATCTGACCAAGGGATCCGACAAGCTTCCCGCGCTCTCCGCGACGGCCAGAATCCTTGCTGAAAACATGGGAGATGGGTATTTGGCGGGCATCTGGCGCAGTACCTTGATGGAGGGCTTACTCTGGTATGTAAGATCACCGCTCTCTAAGCATCGACCAAGAGGTCAAGACTGGAGAGCGCCATCTTGGTCATGGGCAAGCATTGATTCGCCATCCGGGCTGGGCTTCCTCGCTCCAGCAACAAGATTCTCGAAATCATTCGAGGGCAAAATCGAAGCCGCAGAATGTGTCATCGCCGGGCAAGATGACTTTGGCCAAGTGACCTCTGGCTTCATCCGTCTCAAGGCATCTCTGGGACGCACGTTCTGGCGCATTCGCTGTCGAGGATGCACCACGCCAGCCGGTAGGAAAGGCAAGGCCGGCTTCCCCCGCGCAGATTATACTCTTTATACGAATGAGACGTTTCCATTGCCAGCGGAAGGTTGGGTGCCGTGCGAGTTCACGGAGCCCCGGCTGGATGTGATGGGCGCAAGCCTAGGCTTCTTTGCTGATGCTCTTATTGACGACGCGACTCGATACGGATTCTTCTCGTGCATTGGCAAAGGATCGTGCAAGCTCGCCCCGTGCTATTTGCTACATGTCCATCGTTTTGAAGGGCGAGGTGGCGGAGTGCGAAAGGCGAAAACTGGTGAAAGGGGAATTGATGCAGATGCTTTTCTGGTGTTGACGAAAGTGAAGGGCCAGCCTGGTACTTTTGAGAGAATAGGGCTGTTAACGATTACACACAATGCGCAGGCGAAGAGGGAGGAGTGGTTCAAGAGCGTCTGGCCGGCGATCTTGACGCCGGAAAAGACGGTTACACTCATCTAGAAGTTGACGATTCCCTTACGCCGATTCACGAGATTTAAATGCCACTCAGATTTCAAAGAGAATTTATCACTGTCAGAAAGAGGATATCATGTCTGGTTACTTAATTGGTTTATAAGTGCTCGTGGCTGCTTTATACATCTAATCTACATATGTAGTTTCTACAATTTGTTCTCTCTAATCCATATCATATTAGCCATTATACGGATGCAACATATTTATTTCGCTGCTTCCATTCACCTGTCTCAGCCAGTGAGCACCATGTTATCCATTCAGTTAAATCATCATTTTGCGCCATCAGTAATGGTTGTCCAACAACAACCTGACCATCCCGGCCGGTTGTCCGTAAAAGAAAATTGCAATGCAAAGCTTGCTAGAGTGATAAAGGAGACTAAATCGCTTCAACCAGAATAAACCCAATGGCATCGTGCAAGGTTTGGCCCCAGCAAACCATTCAATCTTTGCTCTAGATTCATAAAAAAAAAAGGAAGAAGAAAAAAAGGATAAGGCAGAAAATGGAGGCCGGCCGTCAATATCATAAATAAATGGAGTGCACCAAAGGGTTAGACCATGTCCTTATGACTGTTGATGCTCCTAGTTCCGCTCCGTGCGCGTCCAAAGATGCGAGACCGCGATTGGTTTTGAGAATCGACTGACATGGCTGGGGCCAGTGCCGATGTAGTAGAACGAACTGCTGCTTCAGATTCCTCCTGCAGTCCCCTCTCCTTCTCTCGGATAGAAGCCATCCTCTGCATGTGAACATGTTCTCGTCGTTTCTCGAATACATCTTGGAACCCTCCGGTGATGGGTTCTTGATTCGGCACACTGCGAATGCTCGAGGTAGCCCGAGGTCGGCCCTGGATCGGGGTGTCGCTGTTGCTACTACCGTATGCAGGCGGCGCAGGCATATTTGCCCAGTACATGGGATGCTCTCGGCTTCCACCAGGGTCGACTCGAAGGGGTGCCTCGATGCCCACCTGGACCATCTGGTACATGAGTTCCGTGACAAATTTGTTGTGGCGGTTCAGTCGAAGAAGTTCGTTTTGGAAGCTGCTCTTGTGGAAGAAAACCATGTTCATAGTGCACGATCGTACTTCCTTGAAGCCAGTCATTTCGGTGATGATGCTCGGTTGGTAATCCCGCTTGTTGTTCTTGACGAAGTCTAACATCCTGGCTTTGAGGTCGTCGATCAAGTGAGCCGGCGTCCCAAATCGCATCTCGAGTGGGATGACGTCTGAAAGTCCGTTGGATCGTCGCTGGTTGAGGATGAAGACGTTGTTGAGCAGCGAGTTCGGGGCTTGGACAATGTGACCCTGCATCTTTTTGAACTCGGTATAAAGCAGTGAGATTTCAGTGACGTAGTAGTCATCGCCTGTCAATGTGGCTCCGGTGTTGCCGTAGATGGTGACTCGGTCACCCACGTCAA
This sequence comes from Trichoderma aggressivum f. europaeum, assembly GCF_033847375.1. Classification (NCBI taxonomy): domain Eukaryota; kingdom Fungi; phylum Ascomycota; class Sordariomycetes; order Hypocreales; family Hypocreaceae; genus Trichoderma; species Trichoderma aggressivum. Next base: position 265,027 of record NW_026946403.1, read on the forward strand.
ATGGATGTTTGATGAAGACGAAGATGATGGACTGGAGGAATTCTTGGGCTGTCGCCTGGAGCATCCATGCCAGACCGAGAACCGAGGAGCCCGCAGACGCAAGACCGGCGGCTGTCGAGTCTGATAGGATGGCGACGAAGACGATGACGGCAATGATGACGATGACGAACAGAAAAACTTTATCAAGCTTCTGGATGACAGAGTCGAGATCTTTGAGTGATGCCGCGATGGCTTTCTTTTCGAGGTGGATTTCGTTGCAGACAGCCTCAAACTCATCCATGGAAATATCACCGTTGAGATCCTTGTCGAACATGCTGAAAGCCGCCTCTGCTTCCTCTACTGTTTCAAAGCCAGTCTGTAGGTCTTCCAGATGGACAGTCTCGCGGCCCTCACGAACTACACTTCGATAGATAAGACGGGCTAGAGTGTGCGCCGAGCCAGTGTTTCGTAGCAGCTCGGCTACTATCTTGCGAGGGTGATTATTGTCAGCTCCTTTTCGACCCAGAAGATCATTGCCGACTCTGCCGGCAGCGTGTCCAACTTTGCCCAGCACATGACGGGCATTGTTGTGGAAAGCTTTCATGGGCGTCTGCAAGCCGCTGCTAGAGGGATTGCCGACGCTGCCCTTCCAAAAGGCATCGGTGCTTTCGAGCTTGGACTTTGCGAACTCGAAAAGGCACACGAGCTGGCGGATATCAGCCTTGTTGTTCTCGATTCTAGTGGCGTACGTCCGCTGGTGAAAGCTCTGGGCAATCCACTGGATAAGAATCTTTTCCACAAAGTTCAGCGCGGCTAGGACGAAGAGAGCAATGATGACTTTGTTGACGACGCTGATCCAGTGCATGTGAACGTTTCCCGAATCGCCATCCGGGACGGGTGCGCGATGTCCGTCCATGGTGGGCTTGAAGGAGATGAGAATGGTTAGCCACCATAGAAACATGGCAGTGTGCAGCTCGAGACGCTGTCCAATATCCCGCCACTTGGGGGCATTGGTCGATCCGACCATTCGAGCAACACCATGGAATAGAGACGGAATAAGATTCGTAAGCATCCGCGTCACCCAAAGTGAGCACCACACAATTTCAAGCCAAATACCAAACCACATGATGTACACGCCGCCTGTGCCGCCCACGGCGTGCTCAGTCCCATTGAACTTGAACGTGCCGAGCAGGACAGGGGCCAGTAGCAAGGCAGCACCAGGGATCAGGTAAATGATGTACCGGAAGAAACGAGGAAATTTGCTGATGAAGAGCCATAGTTTATAGAGGGCAGCGTCCCTGTTTTTCTTCTTGTCCGGCGCGGCTTCTGTGGGGGTCTGGTTGAAAGCATCCTCAGGTTCGGGGTTGTGATGCCGATTTCTTGTCCGTGATTTGGAGGCTTGGTCGTGTTCCTGATTTGAGACCATGCGCTCGGCGCGGAGCAGCTCAAGATCATCGTTAAGGCGATTCGCCTCAGCACGCTGGCTTGTTGGTGTCACAGCACCATTCTCATCATGAGTAGGGGCCAGCGTATTCAGGGTGTTGAAGGTGTCGAGTGTCGGAGCCTCGTACTTTTCATCGTACTTTTCGTCGTACTGGTCGTCAAACTTGCCGTCGTACGCCTCGCCGTCGTGTTCTTCAATCCGGTTCATCTCTGAAGAAGCGCGGTACTGATGGGAGGAGGCAGGGGCAGCAGGAGGGGGAGGGACGGGAGGAAATGGCTCTCCAGCCATGGTGACTTTGATTTATCGAACTGTCCCGCAGTCGGAAGCGTATGTATGTAGTTGGCTCAAGCTCAAAAAGAAAAAAAAGACGGTGGATAAAATGGGGAAACCAGGAAACCGTTGGCCGTGGGATAGTATATAAGACAACCAGAGACACAAGACGCAGAGAGGGGGAAACAGATCTACTAAGGATCAATGGCACCCAGACATCGGATCCAACGGGAGGCTCTCCGCAAGCCAATGCTGGCCCTAATACAATAAAGTCGATGTCAGAAGCACAGGGTCCGAGGTGATCGGCGTGGTGTTTGCTGGCGTAAGTGACGGCGCTGTGGAGCGAGTGACGAAACGATGCCGTTTGTTTAGAAGAAGCAAAGATTGGACAGCCAAGAATTTTAACGAGAGACAAGGTTCTGTCCAGCTCAGGGCGGGGATCCAGGCTTTAAAAACAGATGGACGCAAGGGAGGAAAAGAGGAGACAGACGACGTTCCATTCCTTGAGTGAGTTTTTTTTTTCTTTGGCTCTCTTCATGATTTGATGGCAAAACTGGTTGCTGGCTATTCCAGGTTGTGTTAGCATTACGGAGTCAAGTCCAGTATAGCCTCAAACTACTATAGTAGTGACTGATATTGATAGCACGGAACCACTAATGTGGCTAGAAAAAATCTGCCCGGCGAGGCGAGCATATTCCGGGAAAGGCTGCCAGGGACAGACAGCGCCATGATGCCCGTTTTGTCCACGGCTAACCCTCTGTGGCGCCCACCGGTGCGCTTTTCGCCGGCCAATGCAGCGCCTTTCAGGGCATTTCTACAGCCACAATTTCTGCTTCTGCACTCTTTGCTCACCACTGCAAATCTCTTCTTCCCGCATGGCGGCAAACACCACAGGTGATAGCGCCTCGGTTAGCGCCACACCACTAGGCACAGGGAGCCTCCGGAGTGCCTCTTCCAGCTTAGCCGCCCCTCTGCCACATGTCACTGAAAGGCACAGAAGACGCTGGAAGCTGCTCCATCCTCTCAACATCCGACCAGAAGCTCGTTTTTCCAACCTCGTCAGACGAGAACAAGTTGTTGCAAGACGCAGCCCTGTTGGCCCTGCTGGCCCTGCTGGAGCTCCCCAGCACCGCCGAGGTCTACGTGGATCCATAGGCCCACCAGCTGCTCTGCGATTTCCTTGATTTTCCCTCTCAAGCTTTTTATAACCTTCGAGTCTGACAGGGTTGTGACGATCGCGGTGGAGCCAGCATGCGGGACACTTGGAGCACGTCTCAGCGTGCCGAGGCGGCGAGTCGCATTCACCGATTCCCAGAGCTTGGCCCCTTGGCTGACTCGAATCTGCTTGTGCTCGGCGAGGAGGTGCGAGGGCTAATGCTTCGATAGCGACACGATCAGGGGGGGGAATCGTGCCAGAGTCCTGCAGGTGTCCGCCTCGCAACAAACAATTGGCTGATAACGGCGATGGCCTCATACCTGGGCGTACGGAGCTATGACCCTCTCTGCGAATGATCGGCATCGTGCATGGCCTCCGTCACCGTCACCGCAGTAGACGACATACCGCGAGCCAGGGCCGCACACGTTACCCGCCGCTTCCGCCTTGGTTAAGCTGCAGCTCCGTACGGGGATACCTTGCATGCGCTGCGTCAATGTTCAGCCTCCCCGGCTTGGCTCTGCCTTTGCAAACCTCAGCTCGGGCCTTGTCACTGTCCGGTCCAGCGCCGTCTTCTCACTGTGCTGCCGGCCCCGCGCGTCCCACCGCTACCCAGTCCCGGTCCGGGCCCGCAGACTGTGGGAGAACACACATACGTACGCAGGCACAGCATCGGCGCGATTCCCACGAGTTGTTGTCCGTTGTGAGTGAATTGTCTGCAGGGGCCATGACGGCTGGCCGCACATAGATAAGCTCGCACGCTAGCAATCCGTATCATTCTCATGGCGCTTCCGCGGACAATATCTAGCTGGCAAATAAGATGATGATGTCGAAGGCGATCAGCTTATCAATGCTTTTACAGCTCTTCTATTCAGCCCAAAGGAGCAAACACCCGTCTCGGAAATATCATCTGTTGGTTTTTCTCTTATGACAGCTGATGACCCGATCTCCCTTTTGATACGAGGTGGCAAAGACAAGCTTCGGCGGTTTGCGCTCCACAGCCCGCAAAGGCCCGCTACAAATCGAGATTGCTTACCATTGATTGCATGCGTCCAACACGCCCGCACGGCCAAGAGAATGGAACATAGCGATCTCTAATTCCCCAATTAAACTGAGCACTTGCATACATGCTGGGTACGTAAAGCTTATGTACACCGTCTATAACTGCTATTCTGCTGTCCTTTGAGCTTCCTCCCCTTTACCCGGCAATGACTGAATCGGACGGAACTTTTATTCATCGTTTTACTCTATAATATCTTGTGTACAAAATCCATTAGGTGGATTTTGAATGGCTCGGCAGCGTCGGGGCCTTGTTAGACTTTCCCACCCCTTTTTCGTTACCGCAATTGAGTCAGTGGTGAGTGCGCGTCCACCAACTCAGCAGATCCTTGCTTCAGAAAAAACGGACCTAAGCGTGGATTAGAATTTTAACTCATGCAATCATGGTAGCGGTCGTCGTGGCTTTTCTATTAAGAGAAACCAGACTAGAATGGAGCATGGAACGTCTTAATAACAGTGACCGAATAGGCCCAGTAATTAGTGTACATCCTTGGAAAGTTTAGTTTTAAGCATGGCTTCGACGAGCCAGGTTAAGGCCTCGAGAGCTACCGAGGCTCGAAAAGCTGCGTTAACCTCCACGGCAATGAAGGATACAAAATGAGGCTTGTGCTCCAATAAAGGCTGTTCCTCTAGTATTCAGGCCCAGACATCATGACGCCCTTTACGGAGTAGACATCCTAGTATCATCCTCCAACATCAACAACAAGGGTCTGATGAAAGCCGATCTTTGATGTCATGCTGCTAGGATCATGGGTCGAGTTGTTCGCGGCGGTTTTTATAGCCACGCTCAATTACATTTGTTAAGAGTGTTCATGTTTTATTTGAACGATACTTCATTGAATATGTGTGTTCAGGTTTGTAGCAACGATTATGCTTGGCAACGCGCCAACATACATCAACTAATAGTCGCGAGTAGAGAAGCGCCTACATCTTTTCAGCATGTAAACGTCCATGTAATGAGCTTCTTCACCGAGGAGATTCTTGTTCTACATACAGGTGTTAGTAATGACACACAAACTACCTATGATAAGCATTTTGAAAGGTGTCCATCTACGTGCGTAAAGACACCGGCATGTCAGTATTAGGACTGACATCTTCAGCCAATCTTCGGGAAATACATCTTATCTCTACATCCCCTCGTGTTTTAAGACAGGTGCTCAGCATTGGAATCCTATCAGTATGAAGATACAACTCAAGTCTATCCGGTGGATGATCTGTTATCATTGCAGTATATTTCAGCACTGGATGCAAATAATACCAAGTACATGTACCTTGGATACATTTACTACAAGTCATTTTCATAGTCTAGTTTCTCATACAAATGAATATACATATCGACCTAGTCAGAGTGAATTATTATTGTACACATCTATTTTGTTGTCTTGCCTACATGTAGGCATCCAATCAATTGCTTCTTCCTAATCCCCCTCTTTGACATTGGGGTTGGGGATGCCTCCTCCGCATTCCTGACGAGTCATAGCCCTTGTCACGTTGATTTAGGCTCTCGGCAATTCAAACGGACACTGCACACGTCATAAGCGAGGCATCTAGCGTAGCATTGTAACATTTCGTAGTTTATCATTTCCAAACGGGCGCATAAATCCGGCTCATCTCTAGATTAGGTGCGATGGACTGTCTCGCCGTCGGGATAATGATGAATAACCCTTACATGCACGCAGTAACATTACCGCTGCTTCAATGGAAGAAGAAATTATCAACGATAGAGGAGAAATCTCGTTACTAGGCATGCCCGTATGCATCTGAACTTGTAGACAATTCACACCAAGAACTACGTTTGATCTGATATTGTCGTTAATCTCAGCACTCAAATGTCATCAATGTTAAACTACTATAAGTCCCGTGCCTCTAGCGGACCCCTCGTTAAGAGTCTAGAATGCGGGGTGCAGCAAAATGCCCCCCAGCGCTGAACCGTTTGGGCAATCTTTAGCGGATGGCTGGCCTAAAAGTGCCTGAACTACCGACGGCAGAGGCACCAGACATAAACCGATAACCATATAAAGGGTTCCGCGTGAACCTCCCTTGACCAACGCTGGTTGGACAAGACCATCATAGACTTTTGGTGGTTTTTGTTTTGTTTACTGCGTGCGAGCTGGTTCTGGTGCCTTGTTTCCTTTTGAACCCTGTTCTAATGCGCGTCTTTTGCCTTTTACTGCGTTGAATAGACTTACCATCATCAATTATCGACGACGACCGTGATGGATTCCCCCGACGATAAGCGGCCAACAGAAGTGCAGCACGCAGAACACAGCCAACTCCCGGGCTCTTCTCGACGAGATGGCCAGTCCAGTAAGAAAGGAGCCGATCGCGCCCTGGCCATCATCGGCGACCAAAAGATTGAAGTCTCCGAGGAAGAGAACCGTCGGATTCTGCGAAAGACTGACCGAGTCATCTTGGTCATCTTGGTTTGGGTTTATTTCCTGCAGATTCTTGTAAGATTAACCTCATGAGATCGTTTCGACTGGATGTATGGATTCAAATCTGACGAGCAAAGGACAAATCAGTGCTGGGATTTGGCGCGACATATGGGCTCAAAGAAGACACGCACCTCAGTGGCGGACAATACTCTCTCATTGGGTCCATCGGCCCAATCGCCCAGCTGATATGCCAGCCATTCTCGTCTTTCCTCATCGTCAAGGTGCCTCACCGCATCTTGATGCCTGTCCTTTGTCTCGGATGGGGCATCGCCCAAACATCGATGGCGGCATGCAACACCTTTTCGGGATTAATGGCAGCTCGTTTCTTCCTCGGCTTGTTCGAAGGCGGTTGTTTGCCTTTATTCAGCGTCATCACGAGCCATTGGTATCGGCGGGCTGAGCAGCCGATCCGTGTTGCCGCCTGGTATGGAACCAACGGCGCCGCTACGATTTTTGCCGCCGCCGTTTCGTATGGTCTAGGACGGGTTGAATCCAAAGTCTTGAGGGAGTGGCAAATGTAAGTATTCGTCGTCTGGAATAGAGCTCGGGGGACATGGTTAACACAATATCAACTTAGAATCTTTCTCTTCGTTGGCCTTCTCACGGTTGTCTCTGTGCCTTTTGTTTACTGGAAACTGGACAACGACATTCTCTCTGCAAGATTCTTGACCGAAGAGGAGAAACCAAAGGCAATCGAGCGGCTTCGCGCCAACCAGACAGGTACTGGTAACCGAGAGTTCAAATGGAAACACGTCATCGAGGCTGCTCTGGAGCCCAAGACTTATCTATGGTTCGGAATCACGTTATTGCTCAATATAGGAGCAAGCGTTACCAACACCTTTGGCCCTCTGATCATCAATGGACTCGGCTTTGACAAATACAAGGCCAGCTTACTCAACATGCCGTTTGGAGCTCTTCAAACCATTCTTATCCTTCTCGCAAGCTTTTTGGCTCAAAAAGCAAAGATAAAGGGGGCCATATTAGCTGTCTTCATGTTGCCGGTTGTGGCCGGACTGGTTATTCTCTACTGTGTTCCACGAGGAGATTCAAGCCAGGGGGCACTACTTGCTGGATACTATCTTCTGGCCTTCATCTTTTCGGGTAACCCTCTCATCGTCTCCTGGATCGTAGGCAATACTGCTGGAACGACGAAAAAGTCAATCATCATGAGTGTGTACAACGCGGCTAGCTCTGTCGGTAATATTATCGGCCCCATCCTGTTCAACGACAGAGACGCGCCTGCATATAAACCCGGTTTGCGTTCGTGCCTTGGTGTGTTCTCAGCCTTGGTTGGAGTGATATTAATTCAGTGGGCCAATCTCATTCTTCTCAATAAGTTGCAAGCCAAGGCACGCGTGCGCAACGGAAAGGAGGCAGTCATCATTGATCGATCTATGCAAAACCACTACCGGACAGCCCGGCATCACGAGAATGGGTTGCTTCAGCATGATGAGCGATCCGGTGGGAGAGAGGATCACATTGGGCAAAACGCCTTCTTGGACCTCACAGACCGCGAGAATGACGAATTTGTGTATATTTACTGAAAAGGGGAAAGTTGAAGCAACTATTATATCTGCCTTCCTAAATAAACGCCGAGCCTCTATCATTATTTCTATTTCCCAAATACCAGTGAGCTGAGATCTACCTTCCAACCCTATTATCATTCCAATTTCCTTTCTAAAACATTATATATTTAGCAAATGTCATACAACGAGCTCACGATCTGCTGAAAATCCCTTCAGGAGACGCAAGTTTAGCCATAAGAATGACAATGCCACCAAAGAGGCACATGGCGCCGCTAAACATGGCTGCTTCAAAGAATCCAACATAGTGTTTCACAAAGGCACCGTCTATGGGAGGCCCGATCAATGCGCCAATGGCACCCAATGCCAACCCCATGCCGGTATAAGTACCGATACTGCGCGGGTCCTTGGCACATCCTGTGATGGACACCGTTGCTCCGGATATGATTGTCCCAGAAGTAAAGCCAAAAACGGCAGCGTATGCAATGATTCCTGCATTGTTCTTTGTCGCTGTCATACAGAAAATGACGATGCTGGTGATGAAAGATCCAAAGGCATACACATTCAGCCTCCCGTACTTGTCCGCCAGCACTCCCGGGATAATACGGCCAAACGTGGATGCGGCGTTGAGAATGGCGGGTAAGTAGCCAGCAAGCGTTGCGCCCATGCCTTGTGACACGGCATATGTTGGAAGAAAGATGATGGGCATAAACATGCCGAGGAAGACGAAAAAGATGGAGATGACGATGAAGTTGTACCTTGCTTCGAGGAACGCTGAAGGAATCAGGAATGACGCGGCGCTCGGTGGCAGACGAGCTCTGAGGACTGCGACAGAAAATGCCATGAATGGTATCATGAGAAATCCTATGATCCTCACTGTCCATCCAAAACCCAGAGACGTACTGTTGAGCATCTTGGACACGGCGATAGGCATGATGATGCCACCAATGGAGGATCCAGATATCGCCAGACCGAAAGCAGCAGCTCTCTTTTTGTCAAAGTACTGCGACAAGCTGCCCATGGCTGGAAACTGCAGGAATCCCATGGTAACGCCCATAAGGACACCTTGCACGAGCATAATTTGCCAGTACGTCTTGCATAGACTCAACATCATGACGGCGAAGATATAAATGACAGCCGCCGGGTGGATAACCTGATACACGATTAGTTACGAAAATTTCCAAGGCTATAATGACTTCTCTTTTTATCATGATGTTATACATACCTTTGAACCATAACGATCAAACATGGGACCTCCAATCATTCCTACAAAGAACTGCAGAAATGCAGATAGGGAACCAATCCAGGCCACATCATCGGGAGACCGGTGGCTCAGTTGGTGAGTCAAATAGTACTCGGTAAACGTTCCGAAAGAATTGGAAAATCCCAGACAGCAGAAAAAGATGGAAGCGGCTCCAAGAGCGACGAGCCATGCTCTGAGACCACCATCAGGCGCGGGCTCTAGTTCGTCCTTGGACAAAGGCAAGTCTTGCTGACCAAGGCCCGCTTGCTCCTCCGGGAAAGGTGTCGATTTCTCGTCTGACAAAGTGGATGACATGTTGAAATATGCTGCAATTTAAGGTATCCTTATTTGGATCTGATTAAAACTTGCTTGGGAACAGTGAACGCGGCTTGATCATAGTGGAGGGAGATGCGATTGATAACCAGGAAACGCTCGTCTCTTATAATGAAAGAAATAACGACCCAAGGCCGAAGGAATGACTCGGTCCCCGAGTAACACCATACTATCAAGACTCCTTAATCCACATCTCGGAGATGGAATTCTGCCATTGAGCTGAAAACTTTCCGTCTATCCAACAGCTTTTGTCGTAGGATTGCGTGTAAGTCGGGGTTCTGCCAAATCAGGAAATAGCTGAGTCATATGTCCGAACAATTTCGCGGCGGGCAAAAACCAAAATCCGGTCCGACTCGGACTTCAATCCCCATCTAGGAATTTCCCGAGTCCGTGAGGTAATGAGCCGTCCCTCAATCCCTCAACTTCCTTTACCTGCAACTCGCGTCTTATCGAAAATACCGATTACCAAATCTAGAGTTACTCCGAGAAGACGGCCAGCCAATGGATCATGGACCGAAGACTGTGGTCGTCGAAGTAGAGCGACGACGACGGAGACCTGCAATGCAAGTGTGCACCTCAGCTTCAATCTCACGACATCTTCATCTAACTAGGGGGATGAAATAAAACTACAGATCATGTGCGCTCTGCAGAAAGCGCAAGCTCAGGTGTAACAGGCAACGGCCTTGTAGCAACTGTATCCGGTCAAAAACGGAGACGTGCGTCTATGAGAATCACCACCTGGTGGAGCAACCTCTGGCAGCCGGACAGTCGCCTGGACGCAGCCAAATCGGCGTCTTCTCTCTCGCATCTCGCCCTCAAGCACAGTCTCATCTGGATTCCAATCCTAATGAGGCGTTGGCAATACGAAATCACGGCTCAAATGTAGCATCGAGAAACACCATCAGCCCTCTGGCCTCTGGAAGCCAAGATGACTTGACACTCAGCTTGAGCGCTTCTGATGAGACCAGGCCTGGGTTTTTCGGTCTGGATCGATCTGAAGGTGCGTCAGGGCCTCTGAATCAGTCTGTGGATGCAGTTCCCGACTCGGATTTTCTTGCCAACGCATCTCACATTACTGGAGGAGCCATTCATTTTCACCGTGACAACAACCCGTCAGATTCGACCAATGCTGGACTCATACGGAGCGTCACGCATAAGACGCGGTTCTTTGGTCAGAGCCATTGGATTAACATCTTTCAAACGGTAGGTAGAACATTTCATCTGGCCTTGTTTAGACCGCGAACATCACTCACCTCAGTTTCAGTTCAAAGGCATGTTCGTCATGAATGAGATACATCTTTTAGAGAGCAGGTCCAATGTCTACCCCTTGTTGCTCAAGTGTAAGTCCCTGGCGAGGGTCATCAAGGCCAAGAGGACCCCTGCCTGGCCGGCCATACCAACAAGGGAGCTGCCTGAAAGGCAAGTTTGCGACAAGCTCATTGATTGCTATCTGAAGACAACCGAGAACATATTCAGGATTTTGCATCTGTCATCCTTCAAGAGGGACTACGAAGAATTATGGGAGCCTGGAGCCCATCCCGACATAGCGTTCATTGTTCATCTCAAGCTCATATTGGCCATTGGCGTAATGTCTTATGATGATGAACTGTCCATGCGCACCTCGGCCATCCGCTGGGTGTACGAAGCCATGACATGGGCAGCAGAACCCGAGTTCAAAGCCCGGCTAGGCATTCAGTTTATACAAACTCAGATACTGCTGCTGCTAGCTCGGGAAGCCGTTGGTGTCTCTGGCGACTCGGTCTGGGTGTCAGCAGGGGACGTAGTCAGGAGAGCTATACACATGGGCTTGCATCGAGATCCGCGCCACCTGCCAAAGCGATCGCTCTTTGCAAACGAGATGCACAGAAGGCTGTGGAACACTATTCTTGAGATGCTTCTGAGAATGAGCCTGACGTCAGGCGGCCCTCCGCTCATTCGCCTTGAAGACTTTGACACAGAGCCCCCCGGCAACTTTGACGACGAGCAACTCATGATCGAGGGCTCAGTCGAAAAGCCCGAAAATGAATACACAGCCATGTCCATTGCGGTAGCTCTTCGAAAGACATTTGCCGTCCGGCTTATGGTGGTCGGGTTCGTCAACGACCTCTCCTCGTGTGGGACATACGAGAAAACACTGGAACTGGATGCCGAATTACGGTCAGCTTACAAGACTCTCTGCCGGACGCTTGGAGGATTCAACCCCCAATCTGGGAGACCGTGCGGTCCTTCTCCGTTGGACTTGCGCTTCGTGGACTTCATCATGCAACGGCACATATCGGCTCTCCACACGCCCTATCTCATCCCGGCCCTGCGCCAGGCGAAATACGCCCTGTCCCGCAAACTCGCCGTCGAAGCCGTTCTCAAGACATGGTCCGCAGTCTACCCTACCTCGGCAATCATGGCTCCCCAACTGCGCCAAAACGGCCCCAGCTTACCCCAGGAAGACCTCCTCTCGCGGCTCGCCTGCTCCGGGCCGGGTTTCTACAGAATCGCCTCGCTGCAAGCAAGCCTTCTCGTCGCCGCCGAACTCGATAACCAACTCAGAGAGGAGCGGGGCCTCGTCCCTTCGCCCTTCCGAGCAGACCTGCTCTCCGTCATCCAAGAATCCAGAGAGTGGTGCCTCCGCTCCATCAAAGTGGGCGAGACGAATGTCAAGGGCTACATGGTCAACTGCATCATAGTCGCCCACATAGAGGGCCACATGAAGGGCCTTGACCCCAAAGAGATTCCTCCGTTGTTCCTCAAAGCCGCCGAAGATTCAGTAGAAGAGTGCCTCGCGATATTAGAAGAAAAAGCCGGCCAAAGCCAGGGCGAAGCAGCGGATCCCAGAGATGAATTGGATGTTGGAATACGTCCACAGAGCCCAGATTGGGATTTCTTGGTAAGTCTCTTTTGAAAACATTGATGCCTCTGCCCCTCTGTTGCGACATATTGCTAACTAATGGACCTTTACCTTCCTGCTTCACAGGTATCAGACGCCATGTTTGCGTACAACGCGGGCATGTCAGAACCCATGACTTGGATGTTTAGTGAAAGTGTCCGATAAAGGCACAGTAAAGAACGTAAACTTGGAGCAATCCCACCTCACATAGAGTGTAACATTATTATGCGTATAATCAGTTTTAGAAATATTTCAACTCCTGCAACATCTATCTAGTAGAAGTCATCCAGTCAACCTTTGTGTTGACAGTGTATGTAGTATCCTAAGGCAATTATCTTCAACAACGCAAATGGGCGGATGGTTTAGTGGTATAATTTTCCCTTAGCATCAAGCAACCTTCGAGCTGCTTAACCGCATGGGAAAGGTCCGGGGTTCGATTCCCCGTTCGTCCAGTTGGTTTTTTTTTTGTTTTTTGGAGAATAATTTTTCTCCTACTCTTTTTGTCCAATATCCATATTTTTCTTCCACTTCTTCTTCTTCTATGTGGATGGTTTCGGCAGGACTCCGGCCGGCTTTAACCGGCGCCGGAGAATCTCGGAGGTACGTACCTGCATACAAGAAAACCCCCTCGTTGCTGGGATAATCGCATGAAATGTTCAAATCGAGCAATACAACAAACGATATGTGTGTGATGCACTACCAGTCTCAAATAACCGCGTTATCAAGCGAATCATTGCCCAAAAGAGGTAGGCAATGCCCTCACCGCTTCGTGTCTATTGATTGATTTTATACTACTGCCTAGGATTCAGATTGATAGTTCAGCAATGCTAGCAAGTTGGGAGCATCCTAGCGCCAAGGCTTGTCTCAATCCAGATCCAGATACTTACCCAAGAAGAACCAAATAGATGAACTTTTTTTCTTCTATAATGCAAACAGTAGAGTGCCTGTACGAGTACGGGGCGATGCTGGTGGGGGTTGCATATTAGTAGTATTGGACTGGCGACTCAGCAGTCTACTGGTCCGTAAGTATTCATGGGCTGAGACACATGGTAACTATTCGAAAAGGCGGGATGGAAATGTGTCATCATACGGTTTAGATGTCGGACTTAGATGCAAACGCAGTGAAGTGTGGGAGACTTTTAGAGAAATAGCTGTGTCTCCCCAAAGAATAGAACAATGAGATACAACTAGACATTGAATTTGCTGTGCTTATTGCCCAATAACGACATCCAGCATTGCTTGAGCCCGGATTTGACTTGTCGCTTGCCATTTGGGCGGATATTTCTCGCGTTTTGGAGGGGCAGTCCTTCATCGACCAGGTTCCCGCGGAACAGGATGTCGGCGGGTAGGCGGAATGGCGGGGTTCCGGGAAGGCCTGTCAGGAAGCTTGAGCAGGCATGTAGATATAGCTCCGACCACTCAACGAGAAGCCATTCCGGCATCATCAATGTCGTGTATGCCCGCTGGTCGTATGCGAGAAGTCATTTGACTCTCAGCCGTTCAGGGATTCCAACACACATTCCCAACAGGGGAGGCTATGCCAATGGATGCCAATGGAACCAAGACTCGTAAGGAATCCGTAGGGTGAGAAACGATGGCGCCTCTGCCCCTCAACTCCGTCCTCCCATGCGCCACGTTGATAGCATATGACGTTTGCAGCGCTGAAATCAGGGGAACAGACGGGTGGCCCGCGAACAATGGGCTGAGCCAAAAAGGTGCCGAGCTCCTCTCCACGATTCAAGTCGGGATGCTAGCATTTGTCCAGCTGGCCCAGGGTGTCCCTCCGGTTGTCCTCCTGGGCGTGGAGACCCTGGGACCCCCGTTTGCCACACTACGTATGTGATGAGGGCCACCAATCGCGTTATCGTAGCTCTGGAGCTGTTGTGAGTCCAGATCATCAGTTGAGCGGAAGCCGGACGGTGTGTCCACGTATGGAGGACACCAACACCCCTTGATCCACGCTGCTACGCCATTGAAACTTGCCAAAATAACAACGCAGTAGCCTCGGGTGCATAATTGTCTGTGTGGCTAAGGGGCAAGGGGTCATCGCGTAGATCATGGAGTGTGTCCAGAGAAGCGTGAGGCCTCTGACTGACCCCATCTTGCGCAATGTGGCAGCTGTAAGCTTATAAATAGTCCCGTCCCTCTCCATTGAATCTGATTTCTTCCTCTCTCCTTGAATCAAGCACTCTCTTGACAAAATCCACAATCACACATCTTCTTCTTATTCACAATGGCTTGGTTCGACGGTATGATGAGTCCCGCTGCCACCTGTGTGACGACGTTTGTCTAACTCCTTTTGCAGATAACTCTGATCAGGCTCAGGCCTACGAGGAGGTCACCCAGCGACCCCACGAAGCCAAGTGGTCTCACGAGCTCATCGGCGGTGCTGCCGCTTATGAGGCTGCCAAGGCCTACGAGGACCACGTTGCCGAGAACGGTGAGCAGCATTGTCCTCTGTTGACTTTTCCTATCGCATTTCATGTTCTGATCCCAACTACCTAGGCCACCCTGACGAGCACGCCAAGGCCAAGGAGATCCTCGCCGGTGCCATCGGCTTCTTCGTCGACCGCGAGGTTGAGACCAAGGGCCTCGACTTCATCGACAGTGAGCGTGCTAAGCGCCACGCCCAGGAGCAGGCCGAGGAGCAGCTCAACAACCAGTACGGAGACCGATGGTAAATACAGTCAGATAGAATAAGAGAAAAAAAAATCGACAGTATCATTGAAGCCAATCGTTTCGTCTAAGACGCGTGTCTTGATGCGGGGTTGTGAGAACCCCTCCATGAAGCTCTCTCATCAGCTTTGGTGTGTCCCATAGTCGGTGAGATGATGTTATCTGCTGCATCTGTCTCGCGACTGGCGAGCTAGGGGGCTCGTAAGCGTGATCAAGCCGCAGTGCTGCATGTAGCCGGCGTGGGCAGGGTGCTTCCAGCTCTGCGTGAATTGTGATCCAAGTTTCACTGTAAACCAATATAATCCGCCCCTGGGTCTGGGTGACGATAGTGGTTGGCCAGCCGGGAAACGATTGCCGATTAGCTCCAAGCCCATGTCGGTTGCTGCATGTATAGTGGCTGGGGACGGCTTGCTCGCTGGAGAAAGCTTGGCTTGGACCAGCTTCTGGGTGAAACGACCAAAGCATCTTCAGCAGCGAAAGGGTCGCTCCAGGGATCTTTAGCGGGGCTCATCGACCAGAGCCACAGCTGGTGGATCGAATCAGGTCTGGGAGCTTGCCGTGTATCCGGAGGAGCGCTGCGGAGGCTTCACCGTTCTCTCGAGCTTTGCTGTTCTGGCCCTTTTGAGCTAAAGACGCGCCGCGCGCCGCAGCGAACGTGGCTTGCCATCTGAGGCCGGGCTTGCGCTAATGGGAATAGGAGTTGGGCAAAGGATCCCTCTTTGAAGCTATTGCCATTCAGTGACTCGGCCTGAAGCTATCAGCGAGAAGATGCTGGAACGTACCATGGAGTGAGGATTTGCAACGGGAATCTTGTTCTCTGGGAGTGGGAGTGGAAGTAATTCTGTGGCAGGCCGGTGAATGAATGGTGGAAAGTCCATGCGGTCGCGGACTATCGCAAGTTCCGAAAGGTGGCCGGTACATCCGACATGTACTCTCGACACCTTGATGACTGCCCATATGCAGGGCTCTGGCTTCTATGACGAGCCCATTGCAATTGTGGTGCGTCAGGCTGCAGTATATTAATCCCCGCGAGCTCAACAATTAAGCTTATCCGGCCGTTGCAATAGTCTGTGAGACAGCTGCCAATGACTGAGTATGATCTCTGTAAAGCCCGAGTTCATTAACCGGGCCCTAAGATGCCAGATCCAAGGTCCAGGCACCTCATCATCAACACAACAAAACTATCACGAAGTCGTTGTGAACAATTTTTCATATGACGGCGCTCAACGCTCTCTCTTATTCATTTCATCTACATACAACACGCAATAGCTGGCTTAAACATCTAGATATCCTCCCACCAACAAAATCACCTTCACATTGTGTCCCCGATAAACATCCGTTTCTATCTTGGTCCTCCGAACCTCCCGTCGTTTAATCGAGCTTGATGCTCCAGTTTTCTCCAACGCGAACTCCCACGCGGTTGATGACTGCGTAATAAGCTCCGTCGGCAGCGTGGTAGTCCACGTTGGCAGACCAGGTGCGTCCTTCTGATTGGACTTGCACCTCCTGTCGATTCCACACATCAGGAGTGCCACCGACAATGATGATCTTTTGCACATGGACATCTCGCATAGCCTTGAGCCACTTGCCGGGCTTGATCTTCCTTGTGTCGCGTCCCTCAGCATCGGTCGAAGAGAGGACATTGGGCGTCAGGGTGAACTTCCGGTAGATGTATTGTCCGTCCAGATAATCGTAGCTATCACCATCATCGACGTACAGCTCTCCCTCAGCCTCGCCATTCTTGGAAACGGAGATTACTAGAGTGTAGTCGTCGAAACGCATGAGAGCGCTTGAGCGACGGGGAATATCACGGCGCGTGATGACGTGACCTCCTCGGATCAACATTGGTATGCGATCAATTGGAGCGTCAAGAGTGACGTGCTTGCCCTCTTGCGTCTTCACCGTCTTGTACGTAAAGTAATCATAGTAAACCTCATCGTCGGGGATCCAGATGTCGGCGGAGTACTTGTCTTTCTCTGCAATCGGCTTGACGAGCAGACCAGTAGATCCCAGGAAGAATTGGTCATCAATTGCCAGGCCTCCCTCCGAAGAAGGATGCGTCCAAAACATTGGGCGGAGAATAGGACTGCCATCGCGATTTGCGTAGAAGAAAGTAGTATACCATGAGGGAAGGAGTGAGTATCGGAGTCGCAACGCTGCAGTCGCAATGGCAGTGTATGGATCACCCAGCAGGTATGGCTCACGGCGACGAGTGTCGATGTGAGCGTGGGCTCGGAAGAATGGGTAGAACGCAGCCGTCTGGTACCAACGAGTAATCAATTCGCTTTCGGGATCTCCAAAGAAGCCAGCGACATCAGCACCGGAAAATGGAAATCCAGAAATGCCCTGGTTTATAAGCATGGTAATAGAGGTCTGGAGGTGGCCCCAGTCCGCCAGATTATCGCCCGTCCACATGGCGCCGAAGCGCTGAGAGCCAGAGAAGAAAGCGCGAGTAAGCACAAAGGGGCGTCTGAACTCGCCCTTCTTACGGCTCTTGAGAGCTTCAAAGGTAGAGTGGTGGTAGGTCATTCCGTTCAGGTTGTGAACATCTCGGTGCTCCCAATCATCAAAGTGAAGGTTGTCCTTGGGCATGGTAGTCTCAGGGCCATGGAAGACTGAGGGCTCATTCATATCGTTCCAGATGAAAGTATTCTCCATCGTACCATTGAAGTTCTCGTACTTGTGTAGAGTCTTCCACCATTCGCGAGCCTTGGGGTTGAAGCAGTCAATCCAGTTTGAGAGGCCGGGCCAGCAGTCGCCCTCATAGATTTTGCCGTCCTTGTCGTGAACGGCAAGATCCAAAGATTGGAGTTGCTCATTAATCGGGTAGTTGTCGACTCTCTTGATGTGGGGATCGATAATGACCACAAGTTTTCTGCCATGGCTGTCCAGCTGCTTGCCAATGCTAATGGGGTCAGTGAACGAATGAGGATCAAAGGTAAAGTACTTGATCTCATCAGTGTACTCGATATCCAGCCAGATGACATCGTAGGGGATCTGCCACTTGTCAAATCGGCGGTCCACGTCCTTGACGTCATCTTCGGAAATATAGTTCCATCGGCACTGGTGATATCCGAGGGCAAATTCTTGAGGCATAGCGGTAGTTCCGGTCAGCTCGCCATACTTCTTGGAGATGTCTTGAGGAGTAGGGCCCAAGAAGACAAAGGTGTCAAGAATACCAGCCTCAGAGATCCAGTGAGTTTGAGTACTGCCTGGGGCTTCGGCATTCAGACTGAGAGGGTTGCTGCTACCCTTGGTCTTGATGATATCAACCCAAGTATCAGCAGCATTGAGCCACAAGAGACCAACTGAGGAATCTTTGCGGTGAGCTTGCATGAAGGGGATTGATCCGTAAAGAGTCATAGGGCTATCGAGAATGTACTCAAAGACGTCGGCATTATACATGCGATACGGCTCATCGTAGTTGCCCTCGCCGCCTCGGGTCTGCTTCAAAGAGAGAGGTCCAGTGTGCTCAGGGATACCGTAGACATGCTCGTATCCATGGAACGAAATATCCAGGGCGACACTTTCAGGGCCACGAGGCTTGGTATCTGTACTTCCACCGAAGGTTTCATCCCACCAAGTGCCTTCATCTTCTTCAGGGTTCTCCTCTCCCTCGGGCCTTTCGATCTTTGGTCTCCAGTGCTCGAAGTTGAACAGGCCACGCTCGTTGAATTTGATGTGAGAAGCACCGTCTCTCCTGAAATCGATGGCAAAGGGCGACAACTTGATGACGGCCTCAAATTTGCCCTCAGGGCCGTACTGGACATTGATCTGGGAGTCATCCTGGTGGACAATTTCGGCCTTCAGATCCGGTTCCAGGCCGCCAACAATGGACCATTTAGCGGCCTCATTGTAGCGCTCTTTTCTTGCGACGCTGCCGTGCCTCAGCTCAATATCCTTGTTCTGGCGTCTCTCCTCGTCAATGGTGACACGAGCAACACCCGATTGGAGGAACGAGATTGTAACCGGCAGTCGGACCTTTTCGCCCGCGGCATTGATCGATTTGAGGATGACAGCCTGGATCTGGCCGTCTTTCAGAGAAGGCGAGCCGAGGGTGACCTGATAGGGAGAGGTCCACGTCGAGCTCTGGGAAGCCGCTTTATCCGCATAGTCACGGTTTCGTTTGCAGAACCCAGCCTGGGCGCACTTTTTGAAGTCGTGTTCCTTGACAGCCACTGGACACTTCATCATCAGCAAAAGAATCTAGATGGAAATTCATCTTTCATCGTACAGGCTGGCCCAATTAGGCATACTAATGCACTCAAAAGGCTGAGGAGTGCCGTCCACTTCCAGGACAGCCCCATCGTCGACCTCATGACGAGGGCGAGGTTGGGTAGGTAAACAAATCAAGGGCGTGGTACAAAAAGTGTCGTTCAAATGCAGGCAATGGCAAGCCACATTAGTTCTCGGGCAGATCAGTAATACACAGCCTCATCCAGACAGTCAGCTGAGGCTATGCGATGATGCTGGTGATAGAATCCCTTCCAGAGGAGTATCTGACACCGTTAGGATTGGGAAACGTGGAGTCGAGGTTAAGCTGTCCGTTTTGACCTCCTCGACAGCTCTCAATCGGGCATAGGCTAAGATTAGACACGTTCCGCTCCCAGGCCCGACCGCCATTGTTGGAGGGGTCTGCCTCTTTAGATGCACTATATTCAACAATGCGATATAGCAGACGGGTTATGCTCATATCGTACCCTTTTATCCAGCACAAGCCAAGGGCTGGATTGACACTGTACACCCAGTATCTGGGGATGAGTGAGGCTTCTGCTTTCTTTGGTGGTTTGATGAATTGTGTTGGCCACCAGTGTCGATTGTCTCGACCTCACGAGCAACCTAATAGTCCAGGTATTTCCTGTTGAACTGTACGTACTTGGGACCCCTCACCCCATACGAGTACTACCATGGATTTATTTTCGGCATCAAACGTCACAAGCCCCTCTCTGACACGGTTGTTCTGAAAGCCCTCGTATACATAGTCGAGAAGAATTCAGTCCAAACCTAACGCACTGTACAACTGCCAACTGTTCTCTTTTTTTTTGGCTTTCAAGGTTTTCCCCCCCGAACCAACACCAGCAAATCACCATGCCTGAACCCCACCACGAGGACCCCGCTTCAGGCCCAAAGTCCACTCAGGAGATCCCGCAGCCAAGGGAACAACAGCGACACAACCCGCTACTGAGGTGGACAACGGTAACCCTCCCCCCACCAATTTTCTTCGTCCCGCTACTGCTTCTCGCCGCCTTTTATCTTCTCTTTTCTTCCTCTCCTCCTCAAGTCCAACAATCTTGTTCACTTCAGCACATCCCGCCACTCCAACCAGCATCCTATACCCCTCCTTCCGCTCCAAAAACAGTCGCCATGGCTTCCACCGAGCAGACGTGAGAATCACCCCGCCATCTACCCCTCCATCGACAAAGTTTGTGCGGGAATCTAACCCACTCGATAGCTTCATTGCCATCAAGCCTGATGGTGTTCAGGTAAGCTGCACTTGATACTGCTCCTCTCGTTGTCGATGCCTTCTCTTCTAACCTTTTTTACTACAGCGTGGCCTGATCGGCCCCATCATCAGCCGCTTCGAGAGCCGAGGGTAAGAAATTTCAATCGACCCCTCCATGCGATCGACAGAAATTGACAAGATGATAGCTTCAAGCTGGTTGCCATCAAGCTCACCCAGCCCGGAAAGGAGCACCTCGAGGCCCACTGTTCGTCTTCCCAACCGAATGCCGCTTAGGAGCACTGTTATTGACTGACTGTCACCTAGACGCCGACCTCAAGGGCAAGGGCTTCTTCGATGGCCTCGTCAGCTGTAAGGATCCAACCAATATCGAGTAAATCAGGCCCCGAGCTGACTTTTCCTCAATAGACATGAACTCTGGCCCCATCTGCGCCATGGTCTGGGAGGGCCGTGATGCTGTCAGGACCGGCCGCAGTATGTTATCCCGACTTCTTACCCTGTGACAATTCACTAATCCATTCATTCAGCCATCCTCGGTGCCACCAACCCTCTTGACTCTGCCCCTGGCACCATCCGTGGCGACTTCGCCATCGATATCGGCCGCAACGTCTGCCACGGCTCCGACTCCGTCGAGAACGCCAAGAAGGAGATTGCCCTCTGGTTCAAGGACGGTGAGGTCGTCTCCTACAAGGCTTCCCAGTTCGGCTGGATCTACGAAAAGGAGTAAAGTGTTCTTTTATGACAAAAGCTCTGAAGCAGCTGTAAAGCTTTACAGTCACTGTACCGTTGAATAGGTTGCAACAGGGTAGAAAATAAAAAAAGAAATGCTGAACTCTTGTTTCTTCGCGTTCGTTTACGGCCTTCGCGCCAGCGAGGACTTGATTCTAACCAGTATGTTTGCGAACCATGGCGTAGCCCAAACGCTGCCGACGATTCGGACAGGCAGGAGGGCCTTCGTTATTGCGTAGGCTAAGGCGACCTCGACAAGGATCTTGTACTTTTGCTCTCCCTTTTCCCATCGCTGTATAGCGTCCTCCACGTGTGCGTCTTGGCTCGCGGTCCCAGTCGTAAGCTGTGGAGATGTGCTGCTGTCCTCCTGCCCAAAGCCAAACCAGCCCTTTCGCTTAAAATACTTCTCAAACCTGTATACCCCTCCTTGCACGTACTCGCCAAAGTGCTCCGTCATGTACGAGATGGGCACGTACGTGGTGTAGTGAAACAGGGCGAAGAGCCCAAACAGAGGCACAATCGCCGTCAACTCGTGTAGAATCATGAACGAAACGACATGCGAAACAGGGGCGTTGCGGAGGCCGTTTGTGTATTTTTGCAGGCGCCTTGGGAGCCTGGACGTCAGGCGATCCAGACGCGATATGCCGCTCGCTTCGGTGGACTGGGGCCGGATGGAGGAGCGCAGGTGGAGCGCAGGAGGGCGTGACCGGAATGGCGGACGCCAATTGAAGGGAATGCGAGCGCGAGACATGGCAGACAGAGGCGGGTTTTGTGACGGAAGCAGGTTGTTGGAGGCAAGTTTTTGGACTGCGATAAGCACTGAAGCTCGAATCGTGAGCTAAGGAGGTACCTTGTGGGAATAGGTCGCTGTAGTGGGGTTTGAGTGCGTCGAAGAGCCTAAAAGCCCCAGCGTTTTGTGACATGAATCATATCCATGGATCTCCCTTCTGAACGCCGAAGGCTGTATTCCGTAAATATCTTAGTAGGTATGCAATTTGAGAGAGAAAAATAAAATACAAGGCTCCGTTTTAACCCATAACGTGAATCTCAAACGTTATATTCTCTCATGATGCCCGAAAAACAAAAAAAAAACGCCATTTAATTCTCCAAGTTGAGGTGTCTCCGTCCAGCAGTGTCAACTGTAGTCCCTTTAGCCTAGCCCACCCATGATGCCCCTATCCCTGTATTCGTATAGCAAAGAACGCCCGAGCCAAAGTATCTGTGCCAATCCGTGTATAAATCGTAGTTCTCGTAATCTTGTAGTAGCCTATCGACATTTCATCTGCATTTTGGATGATTAATTTACCTTCAACCAAATTGCTGCATGTTATGGGTGACTTACCATCCAAGGCGTGCTTCAGGCATCAGTCCAGCAGCGGGACATTGTCGTTGAACAGGTCTTGGTTTTGGGCCAAAGATGGCTCTCCCGCAATCTTCTTATATGGCGTTCCCCTGTTGCTGATTTTATTGTACAGGCTGCTTCGTCCTCCAGCAGCTTTGATCCATTGGTAGCAAGCAACAAGTCTTTGCGCCATGACTGTTTGTGTGTGGTGGTGGTGGTGATATTTTGGATTCGGCAAAAGATGAGGAATTTTGCAGGGATGATGGCCGCGATACCAGTCACTTATTTTCTTTGAATAATTGCCTGTCGATGGTGTCTAGGTACTGTATGATGAAATATCAAGGCACTTCACAGATAGGACAGCTTATATATAGATGCTTGCCATCACATCACGCAAGGACTATGTCGACGCATAAAAAAGGGTACCCCCTCGGTTTCCTGCACAGCCCCTGAACAGTTTGGTTGGGCTCTGGAGTTTGCCCCAATGTTTGCCCAGGCCATCATACATGGAGAGCTTCACTTTGGCTCGCCATCCGAATCTGAAACGAGAAACATGCCGGGGCTCCTGGCGCTTCTGGACTGATTCGCCCCAAAGTGCCGGGGACCCTGACGGAGGCTTTTGGCCAATCAATGCTGCTGACGGTGCAGACCGGGGCAAATCCGTTCGATAATCATGAGCACACCTCGAGATAATGAAACGCTATCGCGCAACCGCTCCAAGCTAAGCCTCCATGAAGGCCGTACAAATAGACAGCGAAGCCTCTCTCGACGTTGCGGTGAAGAGTCGGTAAGACACACTGTTCGTATTTTGCTGCAGCGGGTAAGATCTTGGTATTGTTACCCAATGTCGCAAACTTCACAGCGGCAAAGGGATATCGCGGCTGGTGGTGATAGGCGCGCGGCATCGAAACAGCTGATTATGGCAGCCACAGGGCCGTAAAAATAGAGACGAGACGATGTTTGTGTTTTCGTACTCGTACTCGGCCGGCTCGCTTCTGTGTTGCCTCATGTTATGGGATTGAAACTTGCTGTCCAAACATTTTCCTTCCAGGAGGCCGCCCTCAATTATTCATGCGTCTATCAATAGCCACGCCGCATAACGGATGTCATAACGCCGTCCGCTAAAGCGCCTAGACACATACACATGTAGATCGAAGACGGCGGTTGATAGGAATGAACGTTTGAGTTGAGAGCATTTTCATTATAATCACCAAACTGCTCATTGTGCCTCCACCATTTCGATTTTTTGCTGGTGAAATTGATTGCACAAGTTGGCGACCATCAGATGATTCGAAGCAAGCTAACTCCTACATAATGTCTGCTGTAAATCAAACACCTCTGCGATACACGTTCTTAATGTGCATTAGCAGTAACTATCCCTGTCGTTTAGAAACGCGTCATCTAAACCAATCGCCGAATTTTGGTGATACTCAGGAGCCAATTTCGCTGCAAATATAGAGTGATGGCGTTTTCCATCAGTGTCTCAGTCTCTTTTGCTCGTCCACCTCACCAGACTCGGGCTCACAGCCACACACTGGCGATGATATCATGATCGAAACCATTAAGAGACAATCACCTGATGCGGCCGCTACACGTCCAAGTTGCTCCTTTGTGATGCTGTTGAGATCCTCCCATGGGCGGTGAGCTTGCCTCTTGGTTGCCGCCTTCCTCGTGAAGCAACATCTTTGACCGCCTCCAGCACAAGAGATTCCGAGTTTGGAAAGCATCAAGACGCCTCCGCCTGCTCGAAACTACGCCGGCACGCTCACATCCGATGTCACCTGCACACTTTGCGGCCTCGAGACACTCTTTCTTCCCTCTCCCAGCACATCTCTTGCCCCAATGGCCGGTGATGCTTCCTCAACACAATCCCAACATGACGAATTATGGCGGTGAAACAGATTGCTGCTGGTCTATGACCATGTTGTCTCTTCTTCAACACTTCTCGCTTGTTCCAAACTTCTACTTTCTTTCCAAACCCTCCACTCATTTGTCTGACAGATCCAGCAAAGCTTCAACTGTTCTAGCCACTCCAGCTTGATTCTCATCATTCGTTCTTTGTTCTCACAGCTATTCACTCGTCTTGACAATCTGCTTGATAATGGCCATCTTCAAGCTCGCTGCCGGCCTTGTCGGTACCATCAGCCTCTTCAAAGCTGTCCAGGCCCAGCAATTCCGCAATGAGGATCTCATCCTTTGTGATTGTGGAATTGGAGACAACCCTAACGAGCCGGAATGGTCCACCTCTCGCCAGCTGAACTGGTACCAGGACATCAACTGGCCAAGTTCTGCGTACAAGTATCCTGACGCTCCCGACATGGCCGTTGAAATCCCCTTCAAAGAGGGTTGGTATCCCTGGGTTCCCGCGGGTGCAACTGCCACCATGCCTAATGGTGATGTCTGGACGGCGTATATTGAAGATGGCACTCCGGACGGCTTCAAAGCTGGAAGTGCAGTCACCACCAAAGAGGGTGGTCAAATCCTCAACTGCTGGGCTTACCGTGGTCGTCCCGTCAGTGCTGCCCTCAACAAAACCGTCAACCACGACGCCATCTGCTGGAGTGCCTTTGTTTGCAATCGCGACAACCATCCGCCTCCTCGCCCTGCGGATATGGGCTCCCAGACTTCGACGCTGACCACGTCTTCTGCAGCCCCTTCTACCACCTTCTTTTCTCAGCCACCCCAAACAGTTGTCCCTACTCCGAGCCATGGTGGCCAGCCCGTGCCAACTTCCACTCCTCACACCGGCCAGCTTGCTATCTATTCCACTCTCAGTCCTCGCTTCATTAACTGGCAAAACACTTGGGGAGCATTCATCAACAATTTTGTCTGGGACCAAACCACTGGCAACTGTGTTGGCGGTCCCATCAAGGGACAAGGCTACACCATCAATGTTGAGTGTGCGGGAGTCAAGGTCGACGATGATACTCACATGACGCTCCTTCTCATCAAAGCCCTCCGTGACGTCGGCCTCAAGAGCTTGTGGTTTAACCAGAATCCCGTCATCCCTGGGATCAACGGAACCAATGTTACCGCACCCAGCTGGGTCGTCATGCCAGAAGCTTTCACCATCAGAGCCACAGACTTGTCCACCCGCAAGGTTGTCGGCTATCTGTCATATGACACCAAGTACGATGGCTTCCTCAGTGGCCCATGCTCGGCATGCGAAACCGCCCGCTTCAACCCGGACTTCTTCAACCCCATCATTTCCGCCGTCCAGGGCAGCTATCCGGTGTACAACAACTTTACCATTGAGGCTCAGTGCAGCCCTTGGATGGCCTGCGCCTAAAAGCACCTCGCGCTTGTTGTGGTCTATTGGTAGCTTTCAGCATCTGTATGTATCAACCAAGTTCTATGACTTAACCTGTTGTCATTATCTATCGAATTGGTCGAGGAGGACGAAAGGACATCTTTACGCTACTTGCTCAATGCTATAGATGTATGTATGTTGCTCTAATACAAACTCATTTTGTTCACCTACTCTGTTCATCTGAGCATCCACCTATTTGGTCGCATTGTAGTTGTAAACAAGCGCTTACCACTTGTCTGTATGTTCCATCATATACATGCATGGATTTATGTACGCATGTCTGTATGCCCTATTTGAAATATGTGACGTTGATCGCTTCTGCTCCATTTCCCTCACGCATCTGAGCCGTCTGAATAGTAGTCGAATGCCTTAGGAACTTGAACAGGCTTGCCGTTAGAGGCGTCAGGATCAGCCTCTACCTCCAGCACAGGTTTAGTTGCCACGTTAATCGGTGGAGGTTGGATGCTTGGTAAAGAATCCTCCTGCCTCAGAACAGAAGTCATCTGCCTCGCCCATTCCCATGGCCTCTCATGCCCACCCGGAAGACTATTGAAGTACTCCCACCCCATGACACCTCCGAACCGCTCATGACGACCTCGGAGCAAAGTCAGGACGGCAGAGAGAAACTCCCACATGACAAACCCGCTGCCATTGGCTGGATTTGTAACAAGCCCAATAACGACCTTTTCGATGGGCCAGCCTTTTCGTATGATCATTTCGTACATGATGGGGTTGTTCATATCACCCCAGCCACAGTAGAACTGAGCATTGTACCACGAGATTTCATGGCCGCGCATGACTTCCAAGGCCTCGTAGTCGAAGCCGCTAAGGTTACTCCTGTGGTCCAGGAGAGCGGCGGCGACGGGTGCGAGCGTGATGAGGAAGCCCTTGCCAAAGTCGCTTCTTAGACGGTCAATGAGCTTAACGACGCCGCCCAAAGACATTTCCTCTTCGACGTCGAGGTCCAGGCCGTCGAGGCCACGCGCGCGAATCATGTCTCGCAAGGGAAGATAGTATCTTTCGAATTGCGCGTCAGAGCCGTCGAGGCGCGTGTATGAGCCTTTGGCGGCTCCGCCGAGCATGCCCAGGACTTTGACGCCGGAGGCTTGGAGGATGCGGAGCTCGGCCCAGAGGGTTTCGAAGCGGGGGTGGTGAGGGGGGTGGTCGTTGAGGGTGATGTGGTTTGGGTCCTCGTTGAGGTGGATGGCGGCGAGGATGAGGTGCGTTAATGAGATGCCGGGCTGGGTGAGGAGCGGGAGGGGAGAGATGGGTTTGCCGGCGGAGTCATGGTGGGTTTGGTAGTAGGTGATGATCCTGGGGAGAGGTTTCGCGCCTTGCGGTATTGGAGGCATTTGAAGATGGAGATGTGGATGAAGCGGAGCGAGATGTTGGAATAGCAGTGAGTATGCAAAGGGATGGAGTTGAGATGGCGGGTTGTCCAGCCGGTGCGAGCTCTGGTGGGGGGTGGCAGGACCCCGCTATCGAGAGAATGCACAGCCTGGTGAGCTTGATGGGAATCTATTGGGCAACATCATATCACATGCACGCGGCTGACAAGTACGTACAGATATTGAAGAAGATGATGATGCAGTCTAATAAGCCCTGCGATTTTATTTATAATCCAGTTCAATCTACCTTGATATATCCAAGGCTTCACCAACTAATACATGTACATCGCCAGCAATGACACGGGTATATAAGCCATGATACTTCTTCAACCCCAGCGTCACAAGTTCGAAAAGAAAATGATCAAGTCAGCATTCTTGAACCTATTCCCCAAATTCAAGCTTTATCCCAGCTCTTGCGTGCCGCTCCGTCAGTCACCTTATTTCCCCTGACTGTACTGCCCAGGCATCGTCCAGGGTGCCATCCAGCAAAGAGGAGCACTGCCGCCGCCACTGGCGCAAATTCCAAGCAAGCAAAGTAAGTCTCATTCGACTGTATGGATTCGTTCAGTCCCTGAGCCGTCTCTGCAAGCCTGAACACCGTTCGCAGATACACCAAAATCGTCACGGCAGCGAAGACGAAAGCAAAGGTATCGAGATCGCGCCGACGAAGAGCGCGTCTGGCACGCCACAAGAAACGTCCCGCCACTACAATGAACACACCGATGGAGAAGACTTGGTAAGCCAGACCGCCCAAGAGAATGTTGTTGGCAAATGTCGGGTCTTTGTGCTTTGACTCTTGGCTGCCGATGAGAGCGGCTCCAGCCACCTGGGTAATTGTTGATATGACGTCGGACAGAACAAAGAACCACATGATGACCTTGGGCGAGAGAGAGGAGTACTTGGATCCCACTCGAGAGATGAGGGCTGACAGAATCGTGTATATCCCCGCGGCGAGGAAGACGGGCGCGGTGACGATGAAGAAATAGTTGAGGATGAAGAAGATCAAGTTGTAGGGGTCCTTCTTCGCCGAGAGAGAGCGTGCGACGTAGCCAACGATTTCGAAGAAAAGGCCGACGGAAAAGGGGAAGAACCACCAGCTCCTGTAACGGGTTGTCTGGGCCAGATGGATTACCAGCATGAGTGAGAACCAGACTGCGGCGAATGCGGCGAGGGAGAAGGACGGTGTGTAGCCATAGATGATGACTGGTACATCGTGTTTGCCGTTGGGATTTGGGAAGTTTGGATCGACATAACCGTGGGCTGGTGTCGCTGTGTTAGTCTACTCGATTTGAGTAGGGGAGATTCAGGAACTTACAAGTTGCTGCGTTTGCGCTCATGGTAATCAAAAGAAGTTTTATAATGTAATAGCAGATGTAAGAATTGAAAAATTGTCAAATTAAGAATTGGAAGAAAAGTTAAATAAAGTTGTTCATCTTCTGTCTTCCGATCTTGTCTTTTGGGAGAGCATGTCCATCTTATATCCTCCAAGTGTAGGAGCAGTTCAAGGTGGCATTTTCCGCTTGCCCAGCCACAAACAAGGACCAGAGATCTAAACTCATCGACAATCTATGTTTCCAGCTGCGCCCTCGTAAGCATAGTTCTAGAATTACGCGTACGAAACGAATTAGGCAGATGAACCCGCACGGGGCTGGCCATAAGTGCCGCGATCGTGCTTCTAGTTCTGCATGGTCAGAATCGCGGTCTTTGGCATCTTCCGCGTTCCTGAACACCGCTCTTGCGGCCATTAGTTAGCGACAACTAGCCTCTCTGCGGATACAGTTCAATTCCTCAAATCGAACATTGCAGAGAGTTGATTAGTAAATATCGTATATTGTAATGCAGATAAACATCCAACACTACAATCGGTGAGCATCACTTCTTATAATTCCACCGTCAACCATATCGGCAATCATCTGACAACGTGCCGCTCTCAGTGGAGCATCTCCGTCGGTCGTCGGTGGTCCACATCGCCGATTGGTGTCCCGTATCTGCTTCAAAAGCAGCCGCGGCGCTGAATCAATTTCCGCTTGGAGCAATGCTGGGCTGTCCTTTGGGGTTTTGGCTAAGCCTCAGGGCTGAAGGCGTTGTAATAGGAGAGCGTTCAATTCGTCATGGCGGCTTCTAAAGGCGCTGCAAGTCGAGCGCCAGACGGTGAAGGCAGAGGTTAGTACCATGTGGCATGAGAATGCGGATTATCCGATTCATATAGAATATTTCCATTGATGCCACCATCACCCCTGATCGATTCACTGTCATAGAATTGTCAACTTTAGCAGAGATCGAGTTATTCACACGTTACCCAAGTCAGACACCGTAAGAGTTCACATGCTGGCATTTTGTAATTGGAACAATTTGAGCTGCTTGAACGCTCGGGGCCCCGCTTCTGGTCGAGTAGCTGATTCCGAATTTTGCCGCAACTTTTCCGAATCAAGCTCAGATTGCTTCACTGAGCTCATGAGCTTCAGTCTCCCAAACCCTTCTGGAACATCGCTGCGGCGATGGCATCCAAACGATCTCTAGTGTCGCGAAACGGGCATCTCCGTCTGCTGACGGCGCCGAAGCCCCCCGTCGTTTCATCAGTGTGTCCATTCTGCTCGCTCTCTCCGGCATCTCGAGCAGTCAAGTCTCGATCAAGGCCAGGTCTCAAGTCTCAAAGATGGCAATCGACGCCGTCAGCTGCGGTTCTCGCCTCATCAAATGCTCGCAGTGAACTTGAGAAGACTCTTATAGAGCTCCAAAGGAAAATTCCGGAGCTGCTCAACATCTTGAGGCTGCAATTGGCTCTTCAAGGATTGCGCCAGGCGCCTGGCCGGGAAGCGATAAGAGTTGCGATTCTAGGCATTACCAACGGTTCGGAGGGAAAAGACGCCGCGCGAAAGGTTTTGAAAGCACTCATCGTGGATCCATTGGTTGATGAGCAGGAGTGGGAGAAGAGGCTTGACGAGCATGACACCAGCAAGCCATTGATCATTCGAGTCGGGCCCAGTCAAGGACAGACTACTCGCTTGGAATCATCCAAGCGCAACTTACCGGATGTGTTGGAGGTTTCTTCCGCAGAACTAAATGGACTCAATCTCGAGCTCCTTCTAGTGGATGCAGCTGTGCCTGTTAACGGATCAGGCCTGGCTACCGTTCAATCGCTTGAGGAGGCCGTCCTCGTCCCAGCTATTGATTTGGATTATGCCGATGAGCATGCTACTCCTATGATAGCGCCTGTTCACCAAACACTCTTGGTGGCCGATGGACTAACTGGAGCTGTTGCAATTTCTGGGTTACCGATACTTGATTGCGCGGATACAATCACTGCCGCTGTCAATCTGAGGGGGTTCTCGAAGGAACAGCTGGGGGCCAACTTCACAGTAATCGATACCTCGTTGGCGGAGGAGGCCATCAAGTTATTCCGCCAGGGTCCTCAAAATGCCATGTCGTACGAGCAGCGCTGGTCTGCGAGCAATCTAGGCCTGTTAGTCGCATGGCTCAAAGCCGGCCTCAAAGCCGCTGACGATGAAGCGACTAAACCAGCCGTTCGAAAGCTCATTGCATCAGTTTTACAAAGCGCCCTCTCGGCGATTGAGACCGAGTCCACGAGCAGAAAGTTGTCGCGCGAGTTGTCTCACTCAATGATCAGCCCCGAAATGCGTGTCATGAACGAGGGTCTTTCGAAATGGGCGCAGAGCGCACACGCCGAGCTGCAAGAGCAGCTTGACTTGGCCTTCTCGGGACGCCGTTGGAGGAAGTTGGGATGGTGGAAGCTGTTTTGGCGCGTGGATGATGTTGCGATGCTGACAAACGAGATCTTGAGCCAACGCTTCTTGCCTACCTCGGAACAAGAGCTGGTGTATCTCGCTGGACGGATTGCCCAACTTCAAGGCGGAGCTGGACAGTATTCGCAGCCTACTTCCTCTCGCGAGGCTCTTCCTGAGGGGCCGTCAGTTGCCTCTGCCAAAAACGAGCAGGTGATTCCCGTTGTCCCTCGATCACATCTTCCCAAGTGGCCAGGACACATTGCGTTTACGCGACGCTACATTCAGAACGAGACTGTTCCTGCCCTTCAGTCACTGGCTCAACAATTGGTTGTCCAATCCTTAGCCACGTCGTCTGTCACATCGTGTCTAGCAGCACTACTATATGTATCGTCATTTTCATCCACGATATTCGAGGCCGGTGCCGTGGCAGCTCTCGGCGTTGTGTACAGCCTCGGTCGAATGCAGAAAAAATGGGAGACTGCTCGTGAGTTTTGGGAGGGCGAGGTTCGGGAAGAAGGCCGCAAAGCCATCAGAGCTGCGGAAGAGAGTGCCGGAGAGGTCCTCGACGGGGTTCAACAAGATAAGCTGTCGGCTCAGAGAATCAAGGAGTTGGAGCAAGCCAGTGAATTGGTGGCCAAGGCGGAAGACGCGCTGGCACGGCTAAAATAGGCATTGACATTGTGTACGAATATGAGCAGGAATAGACTTTGTACGAGTATGTGACACATGTATATCTAGATGATTAGCTCTGGAAACGAAGCTCAAAATAGTTTGAGCCTCGCTCAGCCGCGCCTATCCTGCGTAACTTCAGACTGCCATTCCGACTACCCACTTTGCCATGGTATCTTTCGTCGCTCTCAGCACAACATTACCTTGTATTGCCACAATATTTTTTTCTCTCTCTCTTTCTCTCGTATAGAAAAGCACGGAAACCCATAGATCCTTAAACGCCAAGCCCATGCTTCCCCCTCATCACGACACACAATAATTTCCCTCCCTTTGCACTCTGTCTCGCAGAATAGAGAGACGACGCTCTTTACCGGCCACGACCACCGCTGGCACGGGCACGGCTGACCGTCGCACGACCTCTCGCCAGACCAACACCCCTACCCCGTACGTTGCGGCTGCGGAACATGGGCGCGTTGCGAAGCATGTCGGGCACGATGAAGAAGCGGACGTGAGATCCTCGAATGTAGACCTGGTCGAGGTGGGAGACGCGGCCGTCGCGAGCGGTCACGGTGATGTCCTTGAGCTGGACGTTCATGTTGTCCTCGGCTAGTGAAATGAAATGTGTTAGTTTTCGATTATTATTAATTTGCGCGCGAGGGGCCCGCACATCGAGCCATTGGGAGGGGGAGTGAGTGTACCTTCGAGGAGCTTTCCGCGGTATGTCTGGCCCGACGTGATTTCGAGGGTGATGATGTGACCCTAGACTACTATGTGAGCGCTCCCATCCATTTCGAGGACCAAAGGCAAAAAGCAATCTTTGGCAGCGTGGAAATTACGAACCTGTGCCTCATTGAGGAGCTTGATCGGGATGCCAATGGTGGAAGTCATTGCGGCGGTTTGCTGGGGAGTAAAGGAATGTCGCAATTCTGGAGCTATGGATGGATAGCTTGAAATTTGACCTTTACAAGACCCTGGCTTATGATGGCGGGTTGGCTGGTGTTTAGGTCGGAGGTCTGCCTGAGGTGGCCAATTGTTTATCCGCCCTCCGGAGCTGCTCTCGGTGAAATCTGGTGCCTGGCAAGCCATTACCGAAGAAATTCCGTGCATGAGATGGAATTACAAGCATGAGATATCAATACAACTTAAATGGACATGTTAAGACACTGCGCAATGCTGCAGTTCTATTTATTCTACTGGTTCAATGAATTTGTCAAGAAATTACGCCGTATCCGTCGTTGGTGTCGCCACAGCTGACACCACAACTTGCGCTGTCTGGGTATCACTCCCCTTCTTCTGCTTCTTGGATTTCCCTTCCAGCATCTTTCTCTTCTCCTCCTTGCGGGCCTGCTTGTCCAGGTTTCCAATCGTCTTCTTCTCGTTTCCACATGGCCATTTAGCCATGGCCGCAGCCTCTGCTTCCTCGTCCCATTCACACGGCAGGATAGCAAACACTAGGTAAGAAGTGTGGGTTTTGAGTTCGCTCTCCGGTCTGTGAACAAGCCGTCCCTGCATCCAAGGCTTCTCCATATCGTCAACAGCTCCATTGGAATTCGAAGGCTGGTTTTCGCGGTTAGGAGTGGAGTCAAGGTCCATTTCGCTGTCAGGCCCCTCGACCCCTGTCTGTAGCGCCTGGACTCTCTGGGTCTCCTTATTCCTGTCGGCAAGGCTTTTGAGCTTTGTTACAGCCTCCAAAACATCCGCGGGAGAGGAATTGTATCCTTTCTCGGTTGGGTAGTTTACTCCAACCTTTTCTCTTGATATGTTGATCTTCTGATTTGAAATCTCCACCATGTCCACATCTACCCAGCCCAAGGTTCTCAGCTCCGTGACTGTTCGGGTAACCTGTTCTATGCAGGGCGAAAATGTGCAAATGTGGACGCTCTGCTTGGGATCTAGTGGCGATACCCAATTGCTGTCCGCCTCAGCTTCTTCGCCCCCCTTCTGGAGTTTTCGCCTGGAAAGGTGATGTAAAGCCTCCCAGGGAGCAGGCAGATCCAAAAAGACAGCCGTCGCATTGGGCGACTCGCCGTTGACGTTGAATCCGTCGTTGTAAACATCACGATGTGTGAGCTTGACAAGGTCGTCTAGCCCGTGATGTCCAATTTCCACCTGCATCTTCTCATATCGCGATTCGTTGAATTCAAAGCTAAAAACTTTCCCCTTTACATCGTCCGCGTCTCGTGGGTATCCGTTGTAAACCGCTCTCACGGATGCATGAGTAAAGCTTCCGCTACCAGCTCCAGCCTCGATAATTCTGGTTCCGGGTCTGGCTCGTATCCTATGGAGGATATAGCTGTAGTCTGGTGTATATACAACTTGTGTTCTGTGGGGTAGACTAGTAGTCCAGAGCTCGGGGGTTGGCCGCAAGACATAGATAAAGCCGCTCGGGGCTGTAACAGCCTTCTTTACTGGCGCGTTGGCAGCCGTGGAATCATCGTCATCGTCCTGGCTGGCTATCGGTGTATCTTCGTCGGGAGCATCTCGTCTCCGCTTCTTGCCCCGCGAGCCCGTATCGACATTCGACGCGCGGACTTGGGAGCCCCACGGCACATCGAGCAATGTTGAGTGAGGATAGGAGCCGAAGCGGGTATTTAATGTTGCACCCTCGAGGTAACCGTCGACTGCACCTGTTGACTTCTCCAGCGTCAGCGGCAGGAAGTTGTCGCGCGATAAGCTGATAATGGCGAGTGTCCCGGCAGACGTCTTGTCGCCGGGCACCAGAAATGTTGACGGCTTAGCCATTGTCGAATTGACTGCTTTGCAACTCGATTGAATGTCGTCGGGAAGATGGCAGAGTGTGGTGGCAGAAACGAAGTCTACCCAGACTTGTTATCCGTATCGCAAAGAAAAAAAAATATTTCCCCAGGCAGTCACAAGCTACTGCTACGGTGATGGCTGGCGCTGATTTCCGCGGCGGAACGGCGCCGTGCCCCGCCCTTTCTTCCAGATGCAAACTGCCGGTAGGGGGCCTTGATTCTGGGCTATTATGGGGAGGGGCACGCCGGCTCAATACCCTGGCGATCATGATTGATTGGGATTCCATTGGAAAGGTGCAATGGCTCCGATGCTGTGAATTGGAAATTTGCATGGGCGTTTTGCGTGATTTTGTTCTGGAGCATTTATATAGGTCGAGCGACTCTATGTGCTTCTGCCGGTAGCAGAGCAATGTAGGGTTCAAAGATTCAACCGAAGTTTGATTCAGGCAGTTGGGCCGGGAATAGCCTTGTATTGAACCGGCTGTCACAGCTTATTGTCCTTGCTTGAATACAGGCAGCCTCTGTAAAAGCCCGGTTATATGGATTAGATGTTTGATAATAAACAGACAGGGGCTGGATGTTTACTGCATTTATTAGTTTGCAACGCTATTAAACTCTATGCAGCATTATAGCAGCTCCTTGGGTCATGCCAAGTCGAGAAAAGGATGTATGGACTAATCCACCTAGAGACACCTGGTGAATTCAGAGAAGCTTGATCAATATGGCCAAGGACATTTTTGATGGCTTTACATATGGTTTTTCCCTCAAAGATTTTGAAACAATAAGGCATGGAAGGCTTTTGCATTATTCTTCTGTCCAACACTGAGTCTAGAAGCCCTGGAGGTGCCGCCATGGGCTCAGGGCATCGAGCACGCTAAAAAAAAAAAATTAGCGGCAGATCTCATGCTTCCACTCCGCGACGCTAAGGAGGGGCATTTCTGCAAGGGTGTGGTGAGACTGCAAGAGTCACTATTGTGTTCAAAGCTTCGTGTCGCATTCGTGCTCTGACTCACCTGATCACCTCGGTGATGCCCTCTTGTCCTTTGTGTCCTCGTCCTCTTCCTCTTCTACCCTAGATCTGGGCACCGTCTATATATGAATCTCCTGCGTCTCGTCGCCCGACCTCGACCTCGACTTGGACCCCGCCTCCGTTTCTGCGACGCTGCAAAGAACCACGTCTCCCTCTGTCGAAGATTCTCGCTCGCTGCCATGGAGTCTCTGAAGCTCCATAACTCATTGAAGCCCGGTGCGCCGGTGCCCTTTGTTCCCATCAGGTCTGGAGAGGTGTCCTGGTACGCCTGCGGTCCGACCGTCTACGACTTGAGTCATCTGGGACATGCGCGCAACTATGTCTCGACTGATATTATCCGGCGCATTCTACACCACTTCTTTGGCTTCAAGCTCAACTTTGTCATGAACATCACGGACATTGACGACAAGGTATGGAGAGCCGTTCGGGCCAATATCGCATTGACTCAAAGCTTAACACTCTGTTAGATCATCATCAAGGCGAGAAGACAGCGATTACTCGAAATCGAAAAGAGCAAAAACTACTCCAAAGAAGAGCTCGCAAAGCTGACACGTGCGGCCTTTAAAGCGTATGCGGCCAGCAGCCTGCCATTGCTGGTGGAAAATGGAAGCGATTTGGACGAGACGACTTATATTGCTCAACGAGACGCTTCGTATGGCAAGATCCTCACCGGTGGCACCTTGGCTGGAGAGGGAAAGCCGGGAGATGCCGAGGCCAAAGTCAAGATGCACATCAGCAACATGGATGCTGCGGCAGAAGCTCTCAAGAACGGTTCGATATTCCCCGGAGCCGACGAAATCTTCCTCCCTTATCTCGACTCTCTCTATAAGGAATCCGTCGATACACGCGACCAGACCATGTTTACAGACTTAACCAAGAAGATGGAAGATCTGTTCATGGCCGATATGGATGCGCTGAACGTTCTCAGGCCGGATCACATCACAAGGGTGACCGAGTATGTTCCCCAGATTGTCAAGTTTGTGGACCAGATTGTGAACAAGGGGTTCGCATATGAGTCCGAAGGGTCTGTCTACTTCGACATTGGCGCTTTTGAAAAGGCAGGCAATTCTTATGCCCGTCTACGTCCTGAAAGCAAAAACGACAAAGCTCTCCAAGAAGAGGGCGAGGGATCTCTGTCAAAGAACTTGGGAGGCAAGAAGGGTGCTGGTGATTTTGCCCTCTGGAAAAAATCAAAGGCTGGAGAGCCCTTTTGGCCCAGCCCATGGGGTGACGGTAGACCTGGCTGGCATATTGAGTGCTCAGTCATGGCGTCTGATATCCTAGGCTCCCAAATGGATATTCATTCTGGTGGCATCGACCTTGCCTTCCCTCATCACGATAACGAGCTGGCCCAGAGTGAAGCTTACTTCTGCGAACATGGCAAAGGCGAGCATACCTGGGTCAAGTACTTCCTTCACATGGGACATCTCTCCATTTCGGGGTCCAAAATGTCCAAGTCCTTGAAGAACTTCCAGACCATCCAAGACGCATTGGCAACCAGCTACACACCACGAAGCATGCGCATCGTCTTTTTGATGGGCAAATGGAATGACGGCGTCGAAATCTCACCAGACATGAGAGCTCAAGCTGATAACTGGGAATCGACCATCAGCGTAAGTACAGATCATCGCCCAACGGTAGTCGAATTTATCCCCTAACTAACCATACTTGACATAGAATTTCTTCACAAACACAAAGTCATGGCTGGCTGAGGCGGGCATCGAGAGCGGCGTAAAGTCACTCAGCATTGGCTCCGACAAGTCTGCCACCGGTCTCCTTGCTGAGCTCGAACAGGCCAAGAAGGATGTCGAGGCGGCGCTCGCAAACTCAATTGATACCCCGCGAGCAATGCTGGTCATCTTGAAGTTGGTTAACACCACCAACAGTTATCTCAAGGACAACAAGGACACGGATCTCACTGAAGTCGAGGCTATTGCTCGCTATATTACCAAGTTGGTGGGCATCTTTGGCCTTGATGCCAATGCTCAGCCTCCCTACGAAGGCCTTGGCTGGGCCTCTGTGATTTCTGAGAACACAGATCCCGAAACTGCTGTCAAGCCCTATGCTGAAGTGCTCGAGAAGGTCAAGTCAGATATTGGCGCCCTCTCGCTGTCCAACGAGGCCGTCAGTACGCTTCTCTCAAGAGATCCTACCACGGAATTCCAAGCCATTGCTCAAGGAGGCTCTCGTGATATAGAGAGATTATCGCTGCCTTACTTGAGGGTAGTATCTCAGATCCGTGACGAGCTCCGTCGCACTGTCTCTTCTTACGATCCGCAAACCAAGAAGGCGATTTTGCAAATCACAGACCGAATTCGCGACCAGGACCTTACCAACCTCGGCGTTTATCTTGATGACCGGCCTGATAACCAGCCATCGCTTATCAAATTCGTGCCCGCTTCGGAACTTATCGCTGCTCGCGAGGAGAAGATTGCACGAGAAGCCGAGAAGGCAAGGAAGAAGGAAGAGGCAAGACTTGCCAAGGAAAAGGCTGACCAAGAGGCCCGAGAAAAGGCAAAGGTCCCTCCAGAGGAGCTATTCAAAAAAGATGAGCGTTACAGCGCCTGGGATGAGCAGGGACTTCCCACCAAGCTAAAGGACGGCAACGAGGTACCCAAGAGCCAGCTCAAGACGCTCAAGAAGGCATGGGATAGACAAAAGAAGATTCATGAGGATTTGAAGGCCAAGGGAGGCCTGTGATCACTTTTATCTATTTTCGTTTTGTTTTTGGATGCTAGATAGCAGCTAGATCAGCTTTAGCAGACATTTGTAGCTCTTCTACTAAGATGTTTCGATCATTGGAGTGTTGGAAACGGTTTCATGACATTTCATCAGTGGCCGGTCCCCCCCTAGCCGCACCCAACTTGACACTACACTGTCCTGTTTCTCTTGACTGACAGCGACAGGTTCATCTTGACAGCTGCGCCAGCTGGCAGCTGTGGCAACATTTGCCCGCACGTGATAGGGGGTTGAAGTTGAAGTACGGCCGTTTGTTTTGATCGTGAACCGTCGGCTTTTGCCAGCTGCAACTCGCAAACGCGCCCCAGCATCAGTTTTCATCTCCACGCATCGAGATTTCAGGCACATGGGCTTTTGAATCGGCTGTTTTGCAGATTCTAACTATCCGTCATCGACTATGAAGTTCGACAACTTCTATGTCTTGTACAAGCAAGACACCCGACTCTTGTTGTACTGGCTAGTCAAGACTTCAAACGGCATCCTCCAGTCCCTGGATGCCACTGAGGATGAGCCACCACTGGAGCAAAATTTCACAGGCCAGGTTACTGTCTCGGAACTCGTCTCCATGTCGGAGCTCATTGCGAAACACGATATCAAAATACCATCTGCGATATTTGGTTTGTTTCAGTCCGTGATCGAGTTACGCTCCATCTACTACTCTCAGTTTCAGCAGCTTGCATCCGTACAACCCAGCGAAGAGCTTGAAAGAAATAACTCGACGCACAAGCATTTCATCGATACTCTGACCAAAGCGTTCAACATCTTGGGCGGTGAAGAGTGGCTGGCCCAAGATCAAGAGAATCAGGCGAAGACCGGCGAGGAGGAAGCTAGCTCCAACATCTTCGCCACTATGAACAAGTTTTCAGTCTTAGATCTAGAGAGCGATCCAGAGAGTCATGAATCTCACGAAGAGTCCGACAAAGAGTCCAGCAGTGCCGCAAGTCCTCAGCAGAAACGACGAAGGCGGACCGGCAAAGGCAAACGAAAGAAAGGAAAGGGGAAGAAGGCACAGCGAGGGCGAAAGTCTTCAAGAGCAGCTGACAACCTCCTTGATGAGGTGCCGCTGGAAAGCTACCGCATAATCGAAGACAATGACATGACGGAGTATGTCATGGCAGTCCTTGCGCTGGCGAGAGACTGGATTCAGTTTCGATCATTCCTTCAGGATTTTTGGGCAAAGGTAGCCTACAAGAACCTAAATAGTGCAGTAGCAGCTACTGCAGCCAAAATCGCTGTGGCAATGGTCAAACAATCCGAGGCTACGATTTTTGTTGACTTTCCAGGTTACGAATCGTTTGAGATGATCATGCACACCCTCACGCGCGGAGACGTCAAGAAAGCAGAAAAGGAGTTTCGCCTTACCATCCATCCCTATAAGGGAGAGGGCTCGGCCAAAACCACTGAAGTGTCGCTGGATGTCAAGGAGCTTTTCCTTATCCACGCCTTCGAAGACCTCGTCGATTTCATCACGGATTATCAGAAGACAAGAAGCGGCAAGCCGACGAAGCGGATGCTTGCCCAGCTCGACAACTGGGATCCTACATTCAACATACAAGACGCAACCAAGGAGGCGAGAATCAAGTGGAGGCGCTGCTATACAATCAACTGGCTGTACGACCTTGTCAACGTCACCGCGTGTGCTGCTCTATTCGGTGAAGATCCCAAGGGAGAAGGCTTTGTGTTGGAGGAGGTCGACTGGTCCAACTCTGGGCCATTGAAATCCTTTCACAGGATGTTTGGCCTGATCGACTTTGCCGCAGAGGTTACGACGCTTGCAATGCAGAAACCCGGCACTGCGTTTAGTCACAAGATCCCGTCTTACCTCGTCTTCTATCTCCAGTGCATTATGGATGCCTGGACCATCTCTCGTGGATGGTCAATCAGCGGCGTAGAAGGCCATGTCATCATCGAGCCTCCACAAGATTTTCAACCGCGGCGTGATTTGAGCAAATTTCTCGGTCAAGGGAACTGGGCATCGTCGGGCCAGGGTTTCTTCCAAGCCACGTATCGGCTCAAATTGATGTACCTGCGCTTCCAAAACAGTGGCAAGTCGTTCGAGCACACGCTGGATTGCATCGGCGTTCTTGAGAAGCTCGGTGTTGAATTCGCCCAGGCGTTGGGAAAATGCAAACTCTTCCATCAACTATCACCCTTTCTGCCCTCTCGATTCGCGGCGACAAACCCCAACGGCGTGTGGGATTACTCTCCTTTTTTCTGCGGCGCCGGCTTGGCAGAAGGACTTGAGCTCACTTATCGAAGCATCATGGTTCTATGGGATAGAATGCGAGAGCCCATGCTGGTCCTTCACCTACACAACATGCTGGTGCAAAAGGGGTATCTTAAACAACCGATAACCATGTACGCTCGTTTGGATGCCCTGTTTGCCGAAAGCTTCTACACGGGAGGACTTCGCCCCGAGGAGAAATTTGTCGACGCTTTTCAAAGCCACGTTCACAAGATGGCGACTCGCAAGGAATTCCTTCAGGAGCGAACAAATCGGCGAGCAGCATCCACAGTCACTCGCACCCGTGACTTTCTAAAGCTCGTCATTCTACGCCTCTTCAAGCAGAAATCGACTCTGGTTCTCTATGCTGAGGCAGATTGGGACCCATCGCGAATCCCAGACAGCGAGGTCGAGCCGTGGTCGGCTCTGGGCATGATTCGGCTTAACCAGACGAGGCGCCTTCGCAACTCAGAGACTTGTGATTGGCAGATTGAGGAAACTGAATTGGTCAAGCGTGCTTATTCGACGGGCATGAATGAGCCGTTCATAACGTCTCTTGATCCAGTTTTTGAAGAGCTAAAGAATACCAGGCAGGCATTGCTGTCTCGGATGACGGTCTGCATACCAGATTGCGCTTCTACGAAGCTGTCCTGGCTCCGGAAGACCTGCAAGGCTCCAGTCAAGCCACGCGGTAACGAAGAAGGTAGAGAGGGCGAGTTCATGGCTGAAACGATTCTGAGTATGATTTGGAACGACATCCACGACGACATTTGCGGTGAAATCCGACCCATGTCGAGCCTCAACTATCTATGCATTACGGTACGAATTCTTCAGTATTTCGAACAGCTCGAGAAAGAGGCCAAAGACAGCGGCAGCGCCATGATCAGAGGTCTATATAATGGCATAGAGAACGGCGAAAAGTCGGGTTCCTTCAAAGGAGATAAAAGACTGCTCGTTTCGCTGCGTGCGCTCGACGGCAAGGACGACGAACTCCTGAAGACGATGGCAAAGGCGTTTGAGAAGTGTGGAGGAAGTCTAGCTGATTTCACGTACTGGCCTGAGGAGGATGGTATGGCCTTGGCTTTTGAAGGACCAGTGGTGAAGACTGAAAAGCCTGATTGTTGTGTGATGTAGGGATGGGGGTCGCATATGGATTGAGTGGAATTGGACCGTGCTAATATGGAATTGGTCATGATTCACTGAGCTTTTCATTTCGGAAACAATTTGCTTTGAGACGAGACGTAATTAGGATGAACGTTATGGCTTTATGCACTGAGTGGCTATACTGAAGAAGTTTTGAGAGTATTAGAGATGCCGACTTCGATTGAAGTGACTTTGTTTCACACAAGGCAGCAAGTCCAGCAGCCATCCTTTGATAACCAGAACGATTAGCACTAAATCGTGGAATGGAAGGTGAGATTAGGAGGAGGCTCACTATTTCCTTGGAAACCTATACAAAATCTCATTAGCAGCTGAGTTGAGCAGCATGAGTTCTATTCCCCTTGTACATACTCTATTAGAAGGACATGGCAGAGGTCCACTGAAGCAGATGTCGTAGCAATCTGGGTCACCCTGGCGATCCTGTAAGGGGGAAGCAACAGCAGCTCCCACAAGGAGTATGAAGAGAGGCGCAAAGAATCTCATATTCTCAAGTGTGATTTCTTCACTCGGATTATCACTGTAAAAATTGAAGATGGGAGATGCCCTCCAAAGGATTCAGGGGGGGGGGGGAGATGAGGTCTCTTATAGCACGAGTGTACGCATGGCTTCAGCTGAAAAGGCGTACATGTCATACTCCTCTCAGCCGCTTCGTATCGCCGCATGAGACAGCATTGAGACATGCAGCTCGCATATAGGAGGCAGCTGGAAGGTAGTATTACTTTTCCCATACTGTATACTATGTATTGCATACGCGAGATGCCGTTTTCAAGGGACAGCACTCGGTTTCTGACCCATCACTCCCTTGTCCATGCCATAAAGGACGAGTCGTTTAGGAAATATTCCGCTCACTGCATCAAAGAGCAGCAGGTAGTGTCTTTCATATCGAGTACTACCTGCTCCGTATAAATGCCTGAAAGAAATCGGGGTTCAGCTTCTTAGCCTCATTGCCAGCAAACATTTAGCCGACACCTCTAGGCCAGAATGTCATTGCATCATATAGAACACAAGCTGCAAGTAATTTATTTTCCCTGTACGAGCCCACCACTTCATTTTAGCCATAGGTACTACTAAAGGAATGCTGTCGATGTACGTACATTCTCGGAGTACTCAAACCCGACTGTGGCGCAGACGATACAATAACGCCACAACTTCTCTTAGGTACCTAGGTACCTAGTACTCCAAGTTTCAAAACGCCCCGAAACCCCGCCACGCCACAAGCCACGCCCGCCCCAAAGTTCCACCTGGCCCGCGGCTCCGATTCCGTCCGCCGCCTCGAACCCAAAACCTCCAACTCTCTCATCAAGCATCCAAACAAATCCCAACCCGACGAAAACAACGACATTCCCTCCTCCCTCTTCCTCTTTTCTCCATCCTCTCCCCCTCTCTCTCTCTCCACACAATCGCGGGGGTCATTCCGCCCACCATGGCCCAATCCACCGCCCACCGCCGCCTCCTCCAAGAATACCGCGCCCTCACAAACAACCCGCCCGAAGGCATCACCGCCGGCCCCGTCTCCGAGGACGACCTGCTGCACTGGGAATGCCTCATTCAGGGCCCCGAGGGGACCCCCTTTGAGGGCGGCGTCTTCCCCGCCGAGCTCAAGTTCCCCAAGGACTACCCGCTTGCGCCGCCGACGATGAAGTTTCTCGCCGACATGTGGCATCCAAACGGTATGGCCCCCATCCAAGGCATATAAAATATTCCCACAACAGGTTTTTTTCCACAACGCTGAAGGGGAGCAAATGAAAACGAACATGTTTCAAGAGACATGTTTGAACAAGAGGCTAAAACGAAAATGTGCAAAAAAAAACCAGTCTACCCCAGCGGCCTCGTCTGCATCTCCATCCTCCACCCTCCCGGCGACGACCCCAACCACTACGAGCACGCCTCCGAGCGCTGGTCCCCCATCCAATCCGTCGAAAAGATCCTCATCTCTGTTATGAGCATGCTAGCTGAGCCCAACGACGAGAGCCCCGCCAACGTCGAGGCCGCCAAGATGTGGCGCGAGCGTCGTGACGAGTACGAAAAGACGGTCCGCGACGGTGTTCGGCGCATGTTGGGTTTGTGAGAGCGGTCTTGTTTTTTACTTATCAAGAGTATTTTCCTTTATCGAAAGAGGGGGGGTGGAATACAAAGAGAACAAGGCCGCCAAGATAGAAGCAGAGATGGGTATTACGCAAGGTGGTCTGGAAGGTCTTCATCTCAACGGGATAGGGTTGCGACTTCTAATGTATTTGTTATATAAACGTGTGTATGTATGATTGGGGGCTAGCATGGCGTATGGCGAAGATAAATCCAAGGAGAAGAGAAAATCACTGGGTAAAACACTGAAAATCACTGTGTATCTGTATCCATCATCAACATCGTTGCCGTCGTCAACCAGCCAGTAGGAAACTGCCACTTGGCCCATCTTTACTGCTGCTCTCCTCTTTACCAAAGAAACGCTGTCAAATAAGTCACCTCATAGCCCATTGTCCGCTTTAAACTTGTCCCAGCTCTCGTTCAGAGTGCTAAACACCAACCCAGCAATAAGTCTAACCTCGGTACTCGCGTCTTGTGGAAGCTAACACTCCAGTAAGCATGTTTCTCAGATTCACGGGGTTAAAGCTCAAGTGATTTCTTCTTACCTTGTCAGGGTGAGTCTTTGCAATGGCCTTCATGTACGTAATCTTGACCTTGTTCGCCATTACCAGCTCGTGCAGCCCAACCTTCTTCCATCCACTACTTTCCCAAAGCACTTGGTCCATACTGGCCAGCAATGCCCGCAGATTCTCTCTTTTGCCATCTCTCCAGGCGGATACTTTAGCATCGACCTTGTCCGCAAGGGCAAATTTCTCATCGTCTTCCTTAGCGGCGGCTTGGTTAGCCTCACGTAGCCTGGTAACCGCTTCCGAGTCTTTCTGCGGTGCACG
The DNA here is from genome assembly GCF_033847375.1 of Trichoderma aggressivum f. europaeum. Classification (NCBI taxonomy): domain Eukaryota; kingdom Fungi; phylum Ascomycota; class Sordariomycetes; order Hypocreales; family Hypocreaceae; genus Trichoderma; species Trichoderma aggressivum. Next base: position 309,490 of record NW_026946403.1, read on the forward strand.
ACTGGCGGCTGGCTGGGGTCGAGGCTTGACCACAGGTCTCGGCGCAGCTTTGGGCTTAGGAGTGAGTGCGTCTTGACATCGCTGGCGGCCCTTGACAGCGGTAGGACCGCCAACGCCACCTTCGACGCATTGCTTCCATACAACGCCGGCCTCTGCCCACTTCTCCATCTGCTCCAAGGCCTCTGCTTTCCTGCTCAGCGCTTTTCCGTAGAGTTCTTTCATGTCACGGCTCTCGTCCTGTCCAGATTCGTTTCTCACAGCCACACTCTCTCCCTGGCCATTCCCAGGCCCAATAATCTTCAGTGCCTCGTCTGCATCAGTCACTGCTTGCTTAGGTTCTCCAGTTTTTAGAGCCGTCAGAGCACGGTTCGTAAGCAAGACGATCATCAGGGGATGCGTAGAAGGAACAGAGGATAGAGACGATGCGTAAGATGAATGGGCCGCGGCATAATCGCCACGCTTGAAATGCGCGGTTCCCTGTAGTCTATGCGATGTTGATGCCTGCAGTGCATCGGGGCTGATGGGAGGAATCTGTCTGGTAGGTCTAGGTGTAACTTTGCGCGGAGGTGCGGGCACCTGTGCAGGCTGAGGCCGGCTTGGAGCAGCTGGTGTTGGTCTCTGGGCTGCCGGAGAGGGAGTTCGCTGTGATGATTTTGATGCTTGCGAACCAAACAACAGATCGGGCTCAGGTTCAGTCTTCCTTGGTGGTTCCGGTGCCGGGCTCGCCTTCTTTCTCCTGCTGGCACTTACGTAGCTGGAGAAGCTGTCATCATCATCTGCCGTTAGCCTGTTGAGCCTGGATCTTGCATCGGGAATCATTGGCGGCGGCGCTGTCTGCTGCTGCCATCGTGGTGCAGGACTATTCCGACTCTGTGTTCCTGAGGACAGGGCGGGTGATGATGTTCGCGAAATTTGGGGGCCTGGGGGACCAGCTCTTGGGTCTACCGCATGGCGGCTGCTGCTGCTGCTGCTGCTCCTGGCAGGCTGCGGCCTACCGCCAGACTCGAGCATGAGGGCTTCGTCTGTGACATCGGCGTCAGCTCTTGGAGGCCTCGGCTGGGCCCGCGCCTGCTGAGCATCTCGCATCCATTTTGGCTGACTTGGGTCTCCTCCTCCTTCTTGCTGAAATTCTGCGACTGCCTGCTGCACCTTCTTCTGCCCCGTCTTCCACAGTGTGTTTGCAGACTTGAACAGGGTGTTTCCCATGGCAGCAGCTGTCTTTGCAAAGTCGGTTTCTCCTCTAGCGGGAGACCGGCTATCGCTGCGCTGATTTTGGCTTCCTGTGGCAGCAGAACTTCTTCCCTGGGAACTCCGACCTTGCGATGCCTCCTTGGACTTCCTATGAGCTTCGTCCAGGAGCCAGTTGGCAGCGGCCTGGGCATTGAAACCCGTTCCGCTCTCCACAAGTCCCCTCCTGGCCTGTTCAGGTGTAAATCCATAGTCGACAAGCTGCGCAACAGCTTTGTCAAAGGGGTCCTTGTTCACCCTTGGTACCCGCTCAATATTTCGCTCTATAGGTTCGTCATCGTCGGAGGAGCTCGAGTCATCTTCAATCGGCTTTCCTGGTTCGCTCCGCAGGACTTCTTGTTTGGCCTGTTGCTCCTTTCGAACCTCGTCCACTGGTCGTCCGAGATCTCCCAAGAAATCGAAATCGTCTGCGCCGGTGGCGGTGCCCCGGCCAGCTCCAGCCGAGGCAGCAGGCTTCACCTCGTGCAGTCCAAAGGGATCATCGTCTTCTGCCTCAAAAGCAGCGCCGCCGCTGCTGGAGGCCGTCGTTGACCCCCATGCTGAGGGGTCGGCCAGGTCGAGCTTGCTTTTGTCCGGCGGAGGTGGGGGGTAATGGCTCGCATTGTCTACCTTGGTGTCTCTGTTGAATGCTGCGAATAGATCGTCGTCGTCATTTGCTGCGCTCTTAACAGGTGCAGGTTGTTGTTTGGGTGCCGGGCTGGGCGTGAAGCCTCGAGACCCTAGGGAATCCCATTGCTGGCCATTTCCAAATTGCGCCTCTGCCAGCTTCCGTCTCTCTTCTTCTTTCTTCCGCTTCTCGATTTCAAGCTGCGCCTGTCTCTCGGCCAGTGACAGGTTTTGGGTGGCCTTTGGCAGACCAAAGCTCAGGTTGCTGAAGCTGTCTTGCACAGCCTTCGCAGGAGCCGCCTTGGGCGCCGGGCTGTTTGGCTTCTGAACGGACAAAGGTGTGCTCTGCCCCGTGCCAAAGGGAGATGGCGACGATCGAAACGGAGGATATGAAGGGTTGACGGCCATCGGTTTCGGTTTGTTGGCCGATGCGTCCGAAGACCAATCGAGCCCTGAAAGGTCATCCATGGTTGAAAAAGGCGTTGCTGGCTATCGCGAGATGTCAATCATAGCCGGACCGTTGTCGCGATGAAGGCTGAGGCTATCGCTCGCTTGGCCCCATAGAGGGGATCCTTAGATTGCGCGAACCGCCAGCGACAAAAGGCAGGGGTTCGGGTTCTGGTTAGTATCATTGGCAGCTGCGCGAATCTGTCTGCAGCTCCGGGTCACATGACCTCGTTCATGACAGCAATTGCTCTCTGCGTTTCGCTTCAAGTGAGTAAGCTGTTTTGTTTGAGAATTTCATATTCTGCGCTCTGATCCATGTGTCAAGTAACTTTCCCAAGGCTTCTCAAAACTAAGACAGAACGTTGATTGGTTGCCTGCACTTGATGTGCTGTCTGTACTTTGTAACAGTCTTGCGGTGTTGTTTTTACCACGGCTACTTCTTGTTACTTATCCCCACCAAGAGCTCATATCGCAAACCATAATATATCGTGATACAGCTAAAAAGAAACAAAAAGGATGTGAACAATCAAATACAAATCAATCAAACACTTGCGAAGGCTTGACTTGCATGCATTATCAAAAAAATTCGACCAAGACAGAGAGATGTAGGGTAGGCGAGTACGACAAAAAGACCAAAAATGAATTCCGGCGCCGGGAGTCGAACCCGGATCGCCGCGGGACTTTCAAGTGAAAGCGCGGTATGCTAGCCACTACACCACGTCGGATATGTTTGATGCTACATGTTTGACTTAATTCATCTTATATAGCTCTAGTACTTTACGATAGCCACCGACATTCGACACGGCTGTTTGTTAAATGATCCCTTCTCATGCGATTGTGCGTTTACCTAGAATTTCAGTGTGCATCTCTCAAAGTGTTACTGTCTGTTGAACATAAGATATCAAGCCTTACGACTTCCACGTGAGCCAATCTACATAGGTACAGTATGCAGAACGCAATTACTCTCACGCACAAGTGGTATGTACCTAGTAGTAATCCATGGAGCAGTATCCGTACTGAACACCATAAATGCCCCTAGCGAATAACGTGTCTGGGATTGTGAATCACTTGCCGATCGTTTTCTTCGTTTGGCTAGTAAATCACATCGGAATACGGATATGGATTCCTGGCAAACCAAAACATTGGGCTCTTATCGGTTTCGTCATCGGATCAGAAGCTGTCAAAACCAAACGATCTGGCTGGATGCTAGTGATCTTAGCGGGCTACGGACCCCTTGGATCAACATCACGAAGGTCGCTGGTTCATATTTCGGCTCTCCTGAGAGAGCATGCTCATGCGAGTACTTGTTAATAGCCTCGCTCTCTCCGGAAGAACTCGTGCACGGTCTTTCGCGCAATCCAAAGGCATAGCTTTTCCGGCTGCTGAATGGTGCCAAGTCTCGGCGATAGCTTGACATCACATATGGATGCTCGTGCCGGAAGCCGGCGAGATGAGATGATTCTAGCAATACGGGCAGACGACCATGGAGCATTCGGACTCGCCTCGCTTGCTGTATAACAAGCGAGTAGAAAAGGTACTCGTACGAGAATGTGCAATATGCCGTACTCCACGGGGCCGTTGTAGAGGCATGACCTTCTAGAACAAACAAAGACATAACCCCTCATTCTGAATCCTTGATGGGAGGGAGGCTCAAACAGACAAGCCAGGAGGCAGCTGCACCGAGCCTAGCTGATTTCCGCAGGCGAGCACAGAGGATTACGCCTCAGCGCGAACCTTGCATCTTATTTGCCAATATGGAGCAGCAAACAGACTTGCACAGATTGGGAGCCAACGTCGCTTCTCTCTTCATTTCTGCGTTGGCCTCGTCCTCCCGCCAGGCACAAGAGCCAGGGGCTGCTGCTTTGGGGCAGATTCTGATTTCTGATTGGTCGACATTGCTGATGAAACCGTTTCAAATGACCGCAGGGTCTCCCTAATGCAATGCAATGCATATTTGCAGCGGCCCCTCCATCTTGGCGCCCCTGAAAATCCATGGCCATGTGCGAGTGCGCCGCCATCCCGTGGCAAGAAAGCGTAGCAAACAAGCGCTACGACAGCCTTGGATAAAGGAAGACTGTCCTGCTGCTGCACGGTGCTCGCTCTTTCGATGGCCCATGTCGTGCGAATAACTCATGAACCACAGCATTTCGTTTGCTGTCGAGTACGGAGTACGGGCATGCCTGGTCCTCTGCGGTCCCACGAATCTACGGCTTGACCGACTGCTGTGCTCTCCTGGTTCTGCGATGCAAAATTGAGATGAACGGGAAGCGACATGCTTGGCCACCCCCAGCCTATTTACATATCGCATGGCCTGAGGCTCCACCGGCATCGTCATAGGGCGCCAGAAGCTGTGCAAAGTTCCAAGCTGTTTCGTGGTTGGAATAAGATGTGCAATTAACTACAGGCGCAGGCGGCCGCACCACAGGGGCGCTATAGATGATGAGCAGCGGATGGCGTTCGGCTGGCTGAAATCTAGTGTCGTCTGTTTCTCAGCCGCAAGCCTTGTTCCTGATGCAGGTACGGAGGGTCCAAACTCACCTCAATGGTCATGTGCATAAGTTGGATTCAGGAGGCAGAGCTTGAGTCCATCTTCTCCATCGCAACCCAACTCTCCCCGGCGAGCAGTAGGGGGCTTAGGCATTGCATTGATGTCGGCTGAATGCTTTGTCCATGATATCCCAGTCGACGGAGTAATGGTCCCTGAAGTGGTATCATCACGCGGGTCGGACAAAAAAACCTCCCCAGGGGCACATGAGTATCCCTGTTCAACTCCATGTCTCTAAATTTCGTAGACTCTGTGGCCAATCAGTCGCTGAGAGAGTCATTACATCATCTCATCCAGAGCAAACCTAGGCAAATACCTCGCGGCAAGCGAAGTTTCAACGCCCCTCTCATCGCAAAGATGCTCCTCATCGAAACCCCTGCTAGTGACCGTGGCCATTCGAATTTGCCGCGTTTGGAAAGTCGGGCTACCCAGAACGAGGCCTGACTGGTCCATTGTTGGGGTACACTGTCGACCCTTGATCCTCCGTAATCTGCTTTTAGTGTTCCCCCCGGTGGATGGCCAACGAGAGATGCCTGATAGCCGGCTATTGCACTTCTCAAAACCTTGGTCGCGATGGTAGTCGGAGTCGTAGTATAGCGGCAGAGGCAGTCGGTGCACCGTGCCGCCTGTTGTTGGTCTCATCCACCATACTCTCCCATTCTCTTCATCGATCCCCAGGGCCTGCCTGTCCTTGACTCTCTTTCCCTACCAAACTACCCGAACATCGGCATTGGCGCGAGGACCTGGAGTCCCCCATCCCTTGTCGATAGCAAGATCTCCCTTAATAACCCGTATACTACTACTACCACTCTCATCCCTCATTTCGCGCTGCTCCTTTCTCTTTACGCATTGTCGTGTGTTTTGCTCAGCATTCCCACATTCTTTACCATTCCTTTCGGCCGACCGACGTACATTCCTTCTTTCTATTGTCTATACACATTCCTCCCATACTCTGGGACTCGATTATTCTGACTTTCTTTGGACATCGCTGTCATCCGGTCTTTCTCTTGCACGCTTTGAATTGACGGAGGCGATAACCCTTGCGCATCAATAAGCTGTGATTTCAACTCGGAGAACCGACTGTATCGATTTCCATCGGACCGTTTCGACTGTGTCGCAAAGCGGAAACTTGGGTACTTGGTATACCGCGACTGACGTGCTGCGAGGAATTCTTTCTGGTGGTTGAACACGTGTGCATCAAACGACTTAAGACTCTTCTCTGGAATCCTTAGTTTAGGAGCAGTTTCGCGAGGTTGGGAAAACAACGGAAGAGATAAAGTCTATCACAAGTTTGTGAATCGCCCTCGACCCGTTTTCTCTTTCGGGGAGGTTTGACGACAACGACGATACTTTGGTAAGCCTATTTTTGCAGTTTGACAGTTTCGTTTTGCATCATGTACAGCCCTTCCGAGAGGACATACCCAGCAGCGCATACAGATCTGGCCTACCTCGACCTGCAGGGAACCCGCAAACGCAACGGACCACAACGAAGCGATTGGCTCTTCGGCGCAGCTGCTACTTGACGAGGGAAATTGGCCGATTACACCAAGTGTCTTTTGCGTCATTCTGTGAAGTTGCAGATGTACGAAGAAAAATCTCCGTTAGTGACGGGCCTTGCGGTTGAGGCTACATCTGATCTGCTTCCTGCCAACTGATTATTCGACTGGTGATGCCGTCGCGCCTTCTCCCTGAGCGGCGGGCTTTTGGACCGCCTTCCCTTTTCTTATTGCAGGCTCTCACCGCATTCTGCCATGCCTCTCCTCTTCATCATATCTGTTTCCGCTCTCTCATCTCTCACTCTTCACTTCTCTCATCCTCGGCATTTCTCTCATTTCAATTCTTGTCTTTCATTACAATTGACTGCGGCCCGCAAGCCCGCTAACGCTCTGTTTAGATAGCCTCGTTGCGTCGTCCACTCCTTACCAACTCTTGATATCAGTCTTGCCTGGAGCAACGCCTTGAGATTGGATAACCATCTATCACAATGCTCAAGTCTGTAGTCGCCGTCACCGCGGGGCTGGTCGCCGTTGCCGACGCCTTCTGGCGCATGGAGTGCCAGGGACGTGTTGGTCTCGCACGAATGGACCCGGTCGTTTACCCGGGTGTGGATTCGCCTCACATGCACGCTATTCACGGATCGTCAGGTCAGTACTGTTTTCTTTCAGGGCTATTGGATTTGTTATGCCTTCAAGGGGACCGATTGCTGTGAGAGATGTCACTATCTCCTTCGGTCAATGGGCCTCGGCTTACCCAGTCTCCAACTCTTGATTCCGATCCAACTTCATCTATAAGACGTTGCCGCTGACACACTCTCCTAGGCTTTTCCGAAACCTCTGGTACCCCCGAACTCCTCAACGGTAACTGCACATCATGTCGTGTGACACAAGATAAATCTGCCTACTGGCACCCAGCCTTGTACTTCCAAGATGCCAAGACTAAGCAATTCGAGCTGGTCCCCCAAGTTGGTGGTATGCTTGCGTAAGTGGCCTCATTGCATATCCAAAAGCCGCCATCTTTTGGACAGCCCAGCTAATAAGAGGTACTAGATACTATCTTCTCTATGGAGACAACATCAAGGCTTTCCCTACCAATTTCCGCATGGTCGCTGGCGACACCAACCGCCGCACCTACTCTGCTGGCGACCCAACTCAGCCAGATCCCGCAAAATCTCTCTGGGCTTCTCTGGGCCAAACTACCCAAGAAATCTTGGCTGAGCGTGCCATTGGCTTTAACTGCCTCAACTATGCCAAGGCTCCTGAAGGCACCCTGTACCGCCACTTCATGCCCGATAAGGCGTACCTCGATGCCAACTGCGCAGATGGCATCCGTTTTGAGATCATGTTCCCATCTTGCTGGAAGGGAGGTGATGCTACTGATAGCGCCAACCACAAGGACCACGTTGCTTTCCCTGACCTTGTCATGGCTGGTGTCTGCCCTGAGGGCTACCCTGAGCGTCTTCCTAGCATGCTGTTTGAGATTATCTGGAACACCAATGCCTATGTTGGTCGCGATGGCCAATTCGTCATGTCCAACGGAGATGTGACTGGTAAGTTTAACAAGCGAACCATTTAGTGAAATGAAATTATCTGACATGCTGCTAGGTTACGGACTTCACGGTGACTTCATCATGGGCTGGGAGGAAGACTTCTTGCAGGAGGCCGTCAACACCTGCACGAACCTCTCTGGCCTTATTCAGGATTGCCCCCTTTTCAACATCGTTGACCAGAGTGTAGCTGAGCAGTGCCACCTGGAGGACTTGCCCGAGAACCTGCGGAGAGAAGCCGGTAACGGTCCTTTCAACCAGCTCCCCGGAGGTGATGTAGTTGGTGGAACTGGCCCTAGCTCTGGTCACGGCGGTCACGGCAAGCCCAGTGCTACTCCCACCAAGGGCGGTGCTGCTCTCACTCTGCCCTACCAGCCTGGTGTGACCGCGCCTGTGAAGGGCTCTCCTCTTCCCGGCCAGGTCTTCAAGGAGGCGGCCACGGATAGTTCATATGGCTTCCAGATTGCTGCTGTTGAGTCCAGCAAGCCCTTAGCCACGGGTGTCCCAGCCGCTGAGGGTGCCGTCGTCAGCACTCAGTTCATCACTGTTGGCAACGTTGTTAGCGAAATCCTCTGGAAGCAGGCCTACGTTACCGTCACCCAGGAGCCCCAGCCCTCGACCACCGTGACTGTTACAGCCACTGGTGCTCGTCCTGCCAAGCACCGACGTAGCGCTCACGGCCACGGTCACAACCACGGCCACGTCTACGGCCAGGGACAGCTCTAAATCTGTGAGAGAAGATAGACAAGGCTGATGTCCTCCTTTTTCGTCATTTTTGAAAGATTTTCTTGTGAATCTGGACAGGATCCAGATAGTTATGGGCTTAGTGTGGCTCGATTGAATCAACATTTGGCTGCTGGCTTTGTTCATAGGGTAAAAAAAGATGTTTATCCAGTCTTTGGCATCAAAAGATTTAACGAGAGAGCTGCGCAGGCAGATGTATTACGTGACAATCAATAAGTGAGATTTAATTTTATTTATTCAATTTATGTGAGGCTTTGATGTTCTCTTCTTTTCTTAGGCCTTGATGCTCCCACATTGCGCGTGACTGGCACGATATGATAGAGAATAAAGGGACAATCCTCCCTTGTAAGTCAAAATGAGTATCACGATAGGCACAACCATAGATAATGGCAAAGCCGTTTTTTTTATCATATTTTTTGCTCCATCGGGTGTTTATTTATACACGCAGTACCTGCATACTTGACATGTTGTCAAGTCTCAAATTCCCGGTTTTTCAGCGGAGGGTCAGGCGTATGGTGGTCTGAGTGGAATGGATCAGGCCAGGCAACGCATTCCTGAGATGCAGCAACAATCAAACTTCAAGCAATGGCCCTCTGCAATGCAAACTATGTTATTCTCCCAGAAGCACCGACAAAAGGCGGAGGGCCCGAAACGCAATTGCTCCTGTTCTTTTGAATCTTTCTGCTTCTTGGCTCTCTTACACGCGTGCGCTTCTGGTCAAGATCCCCAGTTCGCCTCCGAAACTGCCGTGTAATGAACGAGGAAGTCGAATGAAACTAACTAACTGAACAGCAAACATGAGCTACGCGACGCGCCTGGTCCGGCGGGATCCCGAGCATGTTGATCATCCCATAGGATTGGGTTGGCTGCTTGCCATTGCTCTTTGCGGTGGCATTTTGCTATTCACAACGGTGGGCTTGCTCCTTGTCTGGTGGGTGAAGAAGAGTCGCAGTCCAGGACCGCAGATGGTTTATTCGTTCGCGGCTCAAAACTATGGTTTACCACCGTCGTCTTCGCGATTGACCAAGCGACGGCTTCTGGGGTCTGAATCATTCTGCAAGCTATCTAGTCGAATTTCCAGCCGGTTTTCGTTCGTTGGGCCACACGATGAACCGCCTCCATTACCGACACATGAGAGCTTACCACTGCCCGAGAGGCGAAGAACCGTTTCGAGAGGCAGGAAGAGATCGAGGAGTTGGGTGGACGAGGACGATATGCACGGACCCAGGATGGCGAGGAGCAAGAGGAACGCGCGAGAGTCGTGGTTTGGGGGAGATGGCCGACTTGGCATGGCGCCAACACTTCCCAACGTCGATGCGGTTCCAGAGGAGGTGGAAGTGCAAGTTGGAGTGACTCTGCAACATCCTCAGCCGAGATGGTTGCCACGCAGCCAGACGGAGCCGAGAATGGCTCCAGTGTCAAACCCAACAATGCATCATAATGGCGTACCAACGGGGGTTGTGTCGGCTGGGCCAACGAGAATAGCTGTTCCTCAGCCAGCACACGTTCGGCCTTCGGTAACGGACTCGGATCTCAAGGGTATCTTGCGATCAACAGAGCGGAGGCTCTCTGAGAGGAAATCACAGTCTTCCATCAAGGCACCCAGATCATCTGCTGTAAATGGATCTCCCACAAAGACGATTCGCAGCCAGGACAGCCACAGCAGCCATCACACCACATCATCTGGCAGATCGAGCGGCGGCCTACGCGTGTCGGGAAGTCCGCCCAAGAGAGGCCCATCTCACACATTAAGCGGGAATAACTCTACGAGCACCGTTGGCAGTGCTGCGAATAGTCTGATTGCGGCGGCGACCCAAGAACTCAAACTTCCAGGAGGGTGTTCGAGCCCCAGCAAGGCCAGAGGAGCTCGACGAGAGCAGCAGCAGCAGCAGCAGCAGCAGGATCGGCGGATAGTGTCGACTGGAGGCCCTGACAGAGCTCGAAACACAACTGTCCAGTCGCAAAGTCTGCAGAGGCACAGCCCTCCACGAAACAACCTACAGAGACAAAATACCCATATAGCGATGATGATGATTCCTCAGATGCCTCCCCAAATGCAATTTTCCCATATGCAATATCCGCAAGTACAACATCACTCGATGCCACCACCACAGCAACGCCCCCCACAGAGAAACCCTGAGCATCGTATGTCCTTTGATAGCGACAAATCAAGCTCGCTTTCCACTCTTTATAGCACAAACGAGCCGGAAGAAGAGAGACCCAGGCAACGGCAGGTGGATGATCCCTTTGTGGAAAAGGGGGGACCAAGGAGGTGGCCAAGCTGGCAGGCACGGCAGCGGCCTGCAAATGTCGAATTACAGAGGCGGGTAAAGACGCTCAGCTCACCATTATTGACGAGTTTCATGGCGGGCGAGCCTTCGTGCCCGCCGCCATTGCGGCCTCTCTCGGCGATGTCACCGCCCGATATGGGCTACAGGGGCTTGATGTCTCCCCTGATACTCGAACCGCGACCAACGGAATATGAAACAAATGCCGGCGCCAACGGATTAGACTATTCGCAGATTCCGTATCTTCCTCAGGCTCCATCGGAAATCAGCTTCGTCTCCATGTCAGTCGATTCTGATGTGACCGAGGTGCCCGCGAACGAGACGGCCAGAGTCGACTGGATTGACAGCAGCGACTCGGCGTCATCTAGTCCCTCGACGCCAACGGGAAGGACAAGGTTCGTCGAAATGTCGTCGTCGTCGTCGCCCTACGACGAGCGAGAGATCATGTCCCTCTTGATGGCCACGGCACCGTCTCAGCGAGCCTTGCCGCTGCCTCCGCCTACCATGACAAACCCAGACGGCAGCATCGTCACGATTCTTTCGCCAGCGCCGCGAGGAGGTTTGATGCGACAGACGTCCACCGCGAGCTCTACTTACACGTTGGAGTCGTTCATTGCCGATCACCAAGCGGGTGCGTTGTCGGCCTCGCCGTCTCGGCGATCCATCCACGGCCCTCGACTCAGCAGCACCATTGCTGAACTGCGTCGCATGAACAGCGTGCTGAGCACGTACAGCGTGGCGTCTTTGGCTTCGACAGTTGCTGGAGACGGCGACTCACCTACTCTACCAGCCTCGCTCAGTAGCAGCGGTAGCGGTGCGTTGGCGAAATCGCGGTCGGTCCGCTTCAGCTCCGCAAACATCGGCAGCAAACACTATCTCAACGTCGGAAACACAAAGTCCATGGTCACCTCCCGATACAGCACGCGAGGAACACGGCACCGCCGCTCGGAAACTTGCTATTACGGCAAAGATTTCCAAGGGCTGGGGCTGCGGTTGTCCTGCATCTTGGACGAAGCGCTTGATTCCGATCCGCAGCAGCAGCAGCGGCAGACGCAGAGCCTCAACCTCGGTTATAATAAGCCCGGCGTCGAGATCATCGAAGGCATCTCACCAAAGGTGCTGAAGCAGAAATTCGGTCCCGTGGAGGAGCTTATTGAGGCGGAGGAGCAACTGAATCTGCGTCGACTGAGTATAGAGAGCTTGGGGCTCTATGACAAGGACGGGTTTTTGCTCAGCTCGCCGGAAAGAGACGCGAAGAAAAAACGCATAAGAGCGTGAACGAGTGATGGTGAAGATGTAATATTTGGCTTTTCTTTACCTCTGTTCAGAAGACACGACGGTGAGGGATACTAATGTAATTGTGCGCAACACATCTTTTTATTTTTTTTTGGTTCTAGGCCCATGTTGAATACCTAATGAGAGACACGTCAACGATGGAGTTTTGGGTAGATATAATATGTATATTAGTCGGTAGCGGCCTATGGCGCCTTTAAATCTAATTCTGAGTTTTCCTTTGTTAAAATTCAACAATTTGAAGTGTGATACTCACTAGCTTTTCATCCTCCATATAGGTACTGAGAAAAAAAATGAATAGGGGACCTACACTACCCCTTATTTCTGACCTAAACGCCATGCCATCTTTCTCCAGCATCCAGTCAACTTGCAATGATCGCAGCCTACGCGCTGTCTCCATTATCTACCCTTGGCCGCTTGCTCTCCGGATCCTCAGCTGAATCGTGTCCGTTGACGGCATCTTCCTTCTCAAGCTCGTCTCGTGGGCGGGTTCTACCAGCTCCTTCTCCGAGCTCCTCAGGCTCTTCCTCTCCCTCCTGCTCTCCACCTATCCAGTTGCCATCCGCGTCGAAGTACTCGTGTACGTTATCCGCCGTGATCCAACCGCCGCTACCAGGCATAGGAGGTGGCAGCCCACCATCCGCGACACCGCGTAAAACGCCAGTGAAGCCCTCAATGGCCTCGTGACCTGCGTTTCCCTCGAAGACGATGCGGTCATACTCATTGTCGTCGTCTTCCTCATTTTCGGGGTCAGGATGTAGATCGGAGCAATTGGCCATGGCGTCGTACAGCTGTTGCGCCAAATTGGCTTCGGAGGAGGTTGGTGGGATGATGGTGAGCTCGACAGTCTGGAAGTCGGAGTCGTCAATGCCGCCGTCGGCGAGGTCCAGCTGCATCCAGACGGCTTGCGAGCTCTCGACCGTTTTGAGAGCGTGAATAGAGATGGAAGGGTAGGGGATCGAGACGCCGGCTTCGGCTTGGTGGCTGAAGATGATGAAGTTTCTGGCTGCAAGGTCAACAACCACACGAAGCAAATTCGGATAAACAAGGATGAAGCACGCACTCTGAAGTCGCAAAAACATCAACAGTTTGCTCTGCTAGCTCCTCGGAAGCTTCTCCCTCACTTGAGTCGTTTGGCGCCGCAGCAGTATCCTGGGGAAAGACGGCCAGGCTGCCGCATTGTGACCGCGGGATTGTCGCCTTTGCGCCGGCGAGATGGTAGTGTAGAATTGGCTTTCCATCGGTGAAAGATTCCGGCGTCTGTGACTGATACTCTGCCAGGGGCGTGTAGTCTGCCTCTGCGGGCGGCGATCGGATTGTTGTCGGCAGCATGATGGACTTGGACTCGTGGTTAGCTTTTGAGCTGAGCTGAGCTTGGGGATGTGCAAGGCGGAAAAAGAGTCGAGATCGTGGGGTAGCTGCATCTTGCTGCCTTATCGATACCGCCCAGTGATGACACGCCCGCTCAGCGCTGCACCGACTTTAGACTTGAGACTTTGGACTTGCAATGCTTCGTTCCAGCTGAGATACCCAACCCGCCCATACCAATCATCAACACCCAGAGCCCAGCGTCTTCTGAATTGCTTGCCCTGTCTTTTTATTGCCGGAAAACTCTTTGGTTCTCTGCAGCTTCACCACTACCGCTAACGATATCGGAACCTTCGCCACCCCTCAGCTTGACAGGCAGCATCTCGCCTTTCCTACGTCCGCTTCCTTTCCTGCTAGCGACGGAATATGCATAGCAACCGTGAGTCAGTCCAGTGCTGCCTAAATCGCTGCAATACGATTTCTGATAGAAAAGCCACAGGGGCACATCACCTGCTTGAACAGGTCCCTCTAACCGTATCGCCCTTCGTCTCTCTTCCCACTGCCACCACACTCTCGTACAACTACAAGACGATGCCTTCCAACATCCCCCCTTCACCATTGGGCATCCCCAATGCGTCAGACGACCCTTCCTCACAGCCAAAGCCAAAATACGTGGTATCAAATTCCGGCCATGCCGCCCATCCCGACGACATCATTGCGTCCTGCCGGGCGCTGCAGGCACACATTTCGAAGATGCAGGAGGACGCGGAAAGGGACCTAAGGGACCTGGAGGAGCGTATAAGAGAGCGAGAGCTTGCCGAGAAGAGACGGCTGGCGCCGGGATGGTTGGATAGCGACGCACGCCTGCTGGAGCCCGAAAGAACCGGACCAGCTGCTCATTTGGAGCCGAGTCCGCCGACTTCCCTGGGACAAAGCGACCAAGGCGGCAGTGGGGATATATCCAGCGATGAAGGCGCTCAGCTGGATCGAGCTTTTGGTGACATGGCGTTGAGATAGATGTGGCTCTGTTTTTTTACGGCTGGCGATTTTTTTTCCTTTCCTCTCCTTTTTGGGGGGTTTGTAATGTTTACTTACGATACATGGACAATAACTGGATATCTTTTCAATGTTTGCCAATGAGGTTTATATCACATTTTCGCATGCAACATCACTTTGCTCATACAACGGCGAGGATGAAACTCTCGTTAACTCGAGCAGTCTAGAGGAACATTAGTAATCTGTACGATGTTTTCAGTATTCCGGAACATCGAACGTAGAAATAATGCTGCCTTTTTTTTCAGCGGTGATGACCATTCGATGGTGCCCTTGGACTGTTGACAAGAGTTTACAACTACGTCATTAAGAACATCCATCTACCTGATCTATTCCCACCTACTAGATCTAATATCATCGGCAATTACATGGATCAAACTAAAGGAGTAGTACGATGCGCCGTACGAGCCAACTGGCTTCGTCCACGTCTTTCCACAATACCAAAACTCTATCGTATCAACTCACGATAAGGAGGATATTACGCCGAAGACGCGTACTCTTGCGTATATGCTTTTGCTGTATCGTTGGTGGCTGGTCGATATGACCCTTGGTTTGGACTCAGCCCAAGAGCATAGAAGGAGAGGGGAGCTACCTAGTATAAAAAGAATTGCTCACATGCTACAAATACATCTTTTACACTTAATATTTTGATAAAGTACCTGGTAGTACTGCCTAGTCGCTCTTTAAAGTCACACCCGGCACGTGTTGTGGTACGTTCGTATATTTTCCCTCCGAAAAGACGCCCCTGAGAAGAGAGTTTGTGTACCTTAGTCTAGATCAGGTTCGGAACGGCGAGGCATATGACGATGGAGACGAGAGTTGGGGCTTAGAAATAGAGTTGAGATATACCGGCCTTATCCACGGCACCATCAAGTCATCGTTGTAAAAAGATAGGTACAATGTGGTAATGCATTCGCCTGAATTTGATGACTATAAGGGAGGAGGATATCCTCGCTCTCGAGGAGGGCGTTTCCCCTCTTCATCTATCTTCTAGGTATCCAAAACCAGCTCAAAGCCTTTAACACAGTCGTTCTAATAATCAAAATGTCTTATTTTACCTTGCTGTCGATGGCCATATTGGCCTTTGTCGGTATAGCGTCCGCAGACATGCTAATGGGCGCGGCAACCTTTGGATGGCCACCGCCAAGAGCATGGGACGATACCGCTGAGAGTATCTCTCCTTGTGGATCTCTCGATGATCCAAGTGATAGAACAGCCTTTAGTTACTGTATGTTCCCTTTGACTCCATCATACAATGAGAGAGATTTACAGTCATGATGTGTCCTAACTCATGATAGTTAAAGGACATGTGCTTCTTTTCACCCAAGCCAAGGTTTGGAACCTTCAACTAGGTGCTTCGTATGCTTCACGTATGTAACCATTTACAAAAAAATATATGCATCTTTTTCTTCGATTAACGTTAAATGATCAACAGGTCCCCAAAAGATGGCCGACTTCCATCCCATAATGGAAAACGTATACATCGCCGAGGTCGACGCCGGCATCACCTGCATCAACGTCCCCAACGCTCCACTGGCCGTCAAAGCCGGCCATCCAGCCACGCTGCAGCTCACATACGTGTCCGACTATGGCTCGCCTTCCGGTAGAAACATGACCTTCTACGCCTGTGCCGACGTCGTCTACGTCAGCCCCTCCGACGTCCCATATCAGGTCCCGTGTCTCAACACAACAGAGCCAAAGGATCACTTCGCGGTTCTTCCAGACCCTCCCAAGCTCTCCCCTACGAGTAGGGTCCCGGTAGCGGTAGACGAAAACGCCCCGCCGGAGAAGATAAAGCATCACGGACGTCCCAAGTGGGTGATTCCTGTGGTAGGCATGGGAGGGGCTTTGGCCGGGCTTCTTGTCGCGTTCTTGTGTTGTAAGTGCAGGTATGTGCCATGTAGACATAGACGCCGGAGTTTGGTGGACTAGATCAAACGGCCGAGGAATTTGATGGCACAAAAAGGCCGACAAATTGAGATGTTCATTACGAATATCGAAAGCAACTAAGAAGGCTGAAGCCGCAAGGATTTGTTATTACGTAGCATCATAGTATGAGTTTAAAGAAGAGGTGGTTGCAAAAGTCGAAACACCTGAGGGTGGGTAATATTGGAAAATCGGCTTGGATGAGGAAAAATCATAGCTACAACATTGAAATTATGTATTTGAATTCCATCAGCTCGCGAGAGAAGTGAATGTACATCCCGTATCAACCCTATAGAGCAAAGGAGCAAAAATCAAGTTGGTATCTCACAATGGCACACGCAGCTCTGTACAAATTCAACGCCCAAAGACACCAGCCGACCAAACGACAGCCTGAGCCACTCACACTCTTTGAGATTTTAGCCAGAACCTCCCATTTCCCCCCATTCCCTCTCATGCTCTCATATTAACGTACGTCTAATCAAACAAAAGAAAACTTATCGTGTCAACCGTTTTAGATTTCTCATTGTCCCGCTTCACGAGGAGACGACAAGATGGGAACCAAGGAAATGGTCAAATATGACAGATACTTAGGAATACAGATGCAAGAGTGTATGGTCTCATGACCCTTTGGTGAGCAATGGATTCAAAATCTCCAATGCTCGTATCGATTGCACTCTCGATAAGATGACAGTGCCGGCACGAGAAGTGGAGAGATAGGACAGCTCTGAACTCTCGGCCATGTCTGTGCCCTTGACTAGTCGCCCTGCAACACCGCAAACAATACCGGTGGACTCGGATGACAGGCCGCCCAGATCGAGGAAGATGGGGATCAAGACGCCCTCGGTGTCACCCACCAATGAGTCATCAAAATTTGGCAGCAGGGCCTTGTCAAGCAGGAGAGACGGCGGATCATCTTGGGCAAGGGTGAGAGACAAGAATCTAGGCTGCGAGACGAGCGCAGATACGATGCACGTATAGAGTTTTGTGTCAACATGGCTTATCCAAGAGCGACGGTAGTCGGTTGAGCTCTTGCGACTCATGGACGGCCGATGGCCGTAAGCGTTGGTGAGAGGTGATATTTCGCGACCGGAGCACTGGACGAGCTCCAGGTCCGGCTCAACGCGGGCTTTTACGTCGTGCTTCAAGAGGAGCTTAAAGGTCCGTGCTTGAAGCTCGTCATCGTTGGAAGGGGGTGGGGTGCTGGGTGGTTTCTGAGACAGGTCGGTGTCTGAGCTGTTGGGGGCGTACATGGACGGGTTGACAAAGTTGGACTGGTTCTCGGAGAGCTCGAATCCCTTGGCTAACAGGGCCTGCACAACCTTTTGCTTCTCCTTGGTGGGGACAAGGATGAAGTCGGAGTAATACGTGGTGATGAAGAAGATGGGAATGCCCGCAAAGGCCAGCGGCGAGCTGAGCTCCATGACCCGGCCGCCGGGATCCAAGCCAGCACTCGTTACGGCGAGGATCATGTATGTGTCCTTGTAGAGTTTGACGGTGTTTTTTAGGGGTTTCGGTAGAGCATTGAGAGCAGGCTCGAAGACGTTCTTGGCCCATGAGCTGTGACAGACGACGGAGCACTCGATTGGAGTGATGCTAATATTGAGGAAGCCATGCTGGTAATCTGTGGTAAGGCCTTCGAGCTCGTATTCTCTTGAATCGCGAGAAAAGTTGAGGCTCTGGGTTTGTGGTAGGAGAATGCGCAGGAGAGGCTGCAGGAGAGTCGGGTAGAGGTCGAGGGGTATGTGGATGAGGGTGTAAGTGCCTTCCTACAAAGCGAAGCATGGTTAGTATCAATTGGGCCTTGTAATTGTAACGTGGAAAGAATCAACAATCGCATATGTCGTGGGAAGCAAGAGAAAAAAAGAAGAAGAAGAAGAAGAAGCAGTCAAGGGATGTTGTGCAAGAGGGGGTCAGCATGACAGGCTAGTGCCGACTTACAAGGAACGAGACTTGAGCGTTCATTGTGATTTTGAGCTCCTCCGCCAACAACGAAAAAGTAGACAGTCACCGATATATAGTAGGGGAACGAGGTCCCGAGAGAAGCTGTATGAAGAAATATAGCCGTCGTGTGTCTCGTGGGCGCTGCAATTGTCGAGATGGCGCAATAACTGTCGTTATCGACGTTTGGCTCTCCGGTTCCGATATGCAGCAAGTCACGGCCGACGTAATCCTGGGACAAGACAGCAGGGGGGGTTCCCTGCTGGTGCAAGTCCCAGAGAGCGAACGAGATGCGGTTGCGCAAGAGCACACAAGATGTTTGGCGGTACCGAGAACAAGGCAGAGACAGAGAGGAGAAGATCAAGTAGCCGAGGGTAAAGAAAACACAACAAGAAACGAAGATAAAGTCTGTCGCGATAAAGGAAATAAAGTCGAGGCGAGTCAGTCGGAGCGCCGTAAATCGGGGGGGAAGGCGCTGATAAGTGATAAGGCGGGTTTACGTTTGGCGGAGGGACAATGGAGCTTGCACTGATAACGCTGGGCCGGGGCAGTCTTACTGAGTGGGTAGGCCTATGTTGCATATAGAGAGGTAGGTAAGGTACGATAGGAACATGAAGACAAGACAAGACAAGACGTCGGTCAAAGAAACGAGGGACCTGCTGCGTCTATATATACCGTATTATAGGTAGGTATGAAGAAGAACGTGCCCAAGTGAACCTGGAGCCGTAGGGATTGGGGATTGGGGATTGGGTGGTAAAATACCTTAGTAGGTAGCAATGGAACCGACGGTGTGCGAGGCGTAGGCTGCGGCAAGGGACCCCGTCCCGAGCGATTGGAAGCATTCAATGGATTCGGTTGGAATCGAGAACGTCGGGGGTGTTAATTGCAATGGCGTAATTGGCATCGACAGTGCAGTGCTCGGCCCTTTGTGGACGGACATGGTCGAGACGCTGCCAGTTGAGTTTAGTTTAGCACAGGACGAGTACTCGTACTCGGTGCCAAAGCGGTACTAATTGAACCTTGGCATTCAGTAACAGTCGAGGTATAATCAACTGGGAATCACGCCACAAAGCACAGCGGGATGGTAACTCGTTGTCCAGACCAGAGCAGACGACACTGACTGACTGTAGACAGGAAAACACACACCACGTTCGAATCCTCGGGGGGTTAGACGCCACTCGAGCAGGGAACAGGCAAGGTCCCCCCACACTCAGAATAGGGAGGACCCTGGAACGCCCTTGATCGCGACAGCCCATTCGAGCATTCTTGCAGGGGAGCGGAGCGGGGAGCCGTTGAAGCCCGGCAAGGTGCTTGGGACAAAAACCTGGGGTTTCCCGAGGCTCTGGCGATGCCCGTTACATGAGCTGTACTACGGCGGCTGCTTGCCTGGCGCTGCGGTTGGGCTGCACTACTAGGTACCCAGGTAGATGAATGACATACCATGGCGTGGGCGAAGCACCAACTTGGCAAACCACTGCACCTCTTCCAGTAACTGGCAAGCCCTGTATGTATGTATGTATGTATGTACAATGCGCTGGCAGCCGTCCTTCTCCAACATTCTGTCTCTCTGTCTCTCTCTGTCTCTCGCTTCTCCTCTTTCTCTTTGCCTCTAACCTGCAAGCGGAAGAACGGGTCAAGCCTCCAATCCCAGTGTGCGGAGGTATTTTGGCACCAAGCAGCGGCCGCAAAGGAACCCCCCCCCCCTCCAAGTCAAGTTTCAAGAGGGACACAACAAGTTTGGCAAAAAGCAGGGAGAGACAGAACGAGAGAGGCGAAGGCGTCTAGCTGCGTGACAGGGCCCGTTTGTCAGTCGCTGCCATGACGCAGGTGACGGCCGGCGGTGATTGGAGTATGGTGATGTGATGGCTATGCGGATGATGGGTGGCACGGTTCAGGTCCAAGGAAGCCATCGGCTCGATGGCTAACTGGGCGGCCAAGATTTCCCGCCAACGCAGAAGCCCCGTGTCATGAACAACTTTAAGACCGCTTTAGCCTACGCCGTCAGAAGGCCATCGTGACCACGGGTCCGGCGTCTTCAGCCTTTCCCACGATCCAATGCTTGGCCTCGTCGCCCAATCACCGACGGCGAGGTTGTAGTCGCTAATTGTTTGATCCTGCTCCTCCGCGTTAAGGCTGACGAGTTGGTGTGGTGATATATATTTTCAAGCCATCATATCTGTCCACCTCGAGCTCCGCCAGCCAGGCTCGCGGCTTTCATTCGACCTTGGCCACTTCCAGGACGGTCCACGGGGGCGCGCCACCAGCGTCACCTTGGGGCTGAAGCAAACCAGCAAGGTTTTTTTTTCCATCAAAAGGACCATTAGTTGCTCGTTGCCTCCTAATTTTTCTTGTGTCTGCCTCTTGTTGTGGCAGAGGGGCTGATGTCAGCCCTGCGTGGTAGGCTGACCTGTCGATTTTTCTTCTTCTTATTTCTCCCCTTGTTCAACGGCCGTTTTTACAAACATCACGTCAATTCATGGGCAGTGTATTAGTGATGAGGCGCCACTTCTGGTGGAATCCAGCCAATTCTCCCCCCCGCTTCGGCGCTGCTGTATTCTTGTTTGCTCGTGTATGTAGGCGGTATTCTGCTCTGCTGTAATCGTGAGGTAGATGAGATGATTTTCGGGGTCTCGCCCATCCTTGTCTCACTTCATTGGCCCAGACTCTTTGTCCACTCCACACATCATATCAACTGTACGAAAGCGGTAACCCAGCCCTTCGGAACATATCGCAATCTCATTATGAGAGCCGTATTGCATTATTTTCTCTAAATCGGTTTTAATTTGAATTGTTTGAGTTGTCGTTTAGTTCAAATAACAATGGCTTGTCCTCATCATGTAGCACAGCTCCCTCTATGGCCTCTGGTATGGAGGCAAGAAGAATTACTCATGACACCTATAGTAGTCTACTAAAGGTAATCAGCAGCAGAGGGGAACGCTACAACTCTCTACTATTAAATGCCTCGGAATCGATAATTGACGACAGATTTCAAAGCCCCCTGTTTCAAGGGCGCAACTATAGCGGCATAAACTACATGTACCGAGAGGGCATTTCTTGCTTTTCCTCAGCAGATGCAATGCAACTCCCCCAATCTGACAAACACCAAGACAAACACGCCACTCGATATATTCCCATCAGTTCATGATGCCATCGCAGCCCGAGCCGTCTCCCGTTCCCACCGCAACACATGAGCGAACCGCCCGGTCCGTCCCTCAACCCTGATTAAACACCATCCTTCTTCACTCCAACGACCACCAGATTCCGTGGGCTCTCGCCGTAGTCAAACACCGTCTCCACCCAGGCATGCTTGACGACGTCGTCGTGCTCCTTTAGGAACGTCCACCGGTCTGCCACGATGAGCGATTCCACCACCGCCGCGCTCAGGGCCATCAGCGACCAAATCACGCACAGCTCCTTTTTCCGCGGCTCGTACATGGCCTCGTACTTGTCGATTTCGGCATCGGACATGTCCGCCATCTTGTCATTCATCACGCCCGCGTACTGCTTGTATTCCGTGCTCGTCGTCAGCTTCTCCACGGCTCCCCGCACGTAGGCCTTGAACGATCCGTAGCAGCTTTTGCGGAGCGATCCAATCACCACTGGGTTCGTGCTCATGTTGAAGGGGCTTGCTTGCTCTTCGTTTTGGGCCTCTTTGACGGAGTCGTCGTGCCACACGCGGCTGACCACGCCACGGTCTAGGAATATCCGCTGCAGAACAGCCCGGAAGAAGTGTCTGGTGAAGAAGCCCTCGCTTTCTGCTCGTGTCCAGTTCTGTGGCGCTTGGCAGGCCATCATACGAGCCGTGATGTTGAGACGGATGCCGTCACCTTGGTAAGACGAGAACCTCTGGCTCATGGGGAAGCCCTGCGGATCTCTCTTTTCAGATTCGCGCACAATCCGGCCGTTGAGAGCCTGAAGACTAGGTCGTAGGTAGGGCTGTTTGTAACTCGGAGGACCCAGTTTCTCCGTCAGGAGGTTGTAGCAGCAGCCGACAATCGCCACAGCTCGTATATCGGGATTCATGACGAGAGATCGAATGCCGTAGTGGGATAGATTGCCGCAGGAATGGATAGAGACGGCCATGAGATTGAGGTCTTCCTCAGATCCATCCTTGAGCTTTCTATGTTCGATACCCTCTATGACCTCTGAGAGGTCACCACTATCCAGTCTCCCCGAGATGTACTGAACACCGCCTTTCCCTTCTTCAGCTACATATTCCGCTTCGTGAATGTTCATTGGCTGGAACTCAAATTCCTCAGTCCCTTCAACCTGCTTGATGGCTGCTTGCACTGCTTCTTGGTTCTTTTGCTCCTCTGGGCTGAGCTTTTCCAATGCTTTGTTCCACATCTTCTTATTCCTCTTCATCTTGGGCCGAATCGCCAGCTTGGATGTCAGATCGTAGACCTTGGCTGCTGTGACATTGTGATCTCTGCCTTCCACAGCTACAACGTGGTGGTTATAAGGCTTGCAGGCGAGAGCCCGACCAAGATAATTCTGACCACTACCAAAGTCCACAAAATGGGATATCTCGCTACCCGTCTGTTGCGAAATATCCTCCGAGAGGGCATCGACGTAGTCTGCAAAATTGACAACCTCATGAATTTTCTTGGGCTTCATGCCTACAGAGACTGATTTTGGTAAAACCGGCAGTTTCTGCTGTCGTGGTGTAAAACCTCTCCTTAGAGAGAATCTCCTCAGTGCTTTGACATACTCAATCAAGCTTTCTGGAGGCTCCTGGCCCGGTTCAAAACTGAGGGCATCCAAGTCATCTCTTAAAAAGAGATCCAGTGTCTTCATGATATCATATGACAGTAGAAATCCTTTCCATTCGTCTGGCAGTGCAGAGTGAAAGATGCCCGGATCCGAGGTAAAGAAGTCGAGAATATGAACGCCTCCGCAGAGAATCTGGAACACTTCTGTATTCCGGGCAAACTCCAACAGAGCCTCGATATACTCCTCTGGCGTCGAAAATTCTTCGCTGCATGGCAGCGGCCGAGTTGGTATCATGGCGGTTGCTGTCAATGAACCGCGCTGGCCTTACCCTGTATGGTGTTGGAGGTAGATGGAGAATAAGTAAAATCTGAGGTGATAGTAAATGCTCTAAGAGTTTGCTCTCCCTTCTTATAATATGACACTTGTCACTGGTATGCGAAAGGAGCGTGTTGACGTTGAGGCGTTGGGTTGAAAATGAATTAGAAAGGAAGAAAAAATCAACTGAAGACGTTGGTTTTTTTTTGTCAGAGAGATTGACAAATCGTCCAACCAGCAGGCTCCCAAGCAAATCTCAGGGCGAAAAGCACTTTGATTTTTTCCTCAAATAAATCCTCAAACAGTCATAAAGTCGTGAAATGCTGCGTTAGACTCAATCGTTGTCTGGTTGGTGTAAAAGACATCCATTGGATTTTCAGGCCCTTCTCATTGGTGCCGGGCCACTGGCGTCTCACCGAAAAGGTACGTACCGCCACCCTCGGCTCACCTTAGCCACACCTCGTTTCGCTGTCGCAAGACTGGATGCAACGTCATCCTTCAAATCCCGAGCTCTGCATGATCCAGCAATCAGGTGGAGTTAATCAGGGCGATCCGTGCTGCGAGTTTTCTTCTTGCGCTTCTGCTTTCTATTGAGCTTTTAATACACCGTCTTGCCCGCTGCTCTGTTCCTGTCCGGCGCGCCCAATCTCGAGCTCATGCATCTTGAACCGCTATCAGGATGATGTCCTCAACGAACGAGGAGGACCCTTTCCTCCAGGTCCAGCAGTACGCATCCTCCTCCAAACGCGTATACCAATTGCTTTTCTGACCTGGCGCCTTTATAGAGATGTCCTCAGTCAAATCTCATCCATCAGGCCCCTCTTCGCGTCATACCTTCGCATCCGCTCCCTCGCCTCATCCTCCACCTCCCCCGAGCTCATATCCGCCCGCACCGAACTCGAATCCGCACTCTCCTCTCTGGCCGAGGACCTAGCAGACCTCGTCGCCTCCGTCCAAGCCATCGAGTCTAATCCCTCCCAGTTCGGCGTCTCCGACCATGAAGCCTCACGCCGGAAGCGCCTTGTCCAGGAGGTCGGCGCCGAGATCCAGGACATGCGCGAGGAGCTCAACAAGAACATTGCCGGTGGCAAAGGCGGCAATGGCGATTTGCCTGACCCGAGCTCCTTTCAGATAGGCGAGGGCGATGGCGGCGATGCGTACAATCAGTTTGAGCAGCAGCAGCAGGTGGAGATGATGCAAGAGCAGGATAGACATCTTGATGGGGTGTTTCACACGGTGGGCAACTTGCGCCGCCAGGCAGACGACATGGGGAGAGAATTAGAAGAGCAGAACGAGATGCTCGAGGTGGTGGATGATTTGGCGGACAGAGTAGGTAACCGGCTACAGATTGGCATGGCTAAGCTGGGGTATGTGATGCGCAAGAACGAGGACCGGCTAAGCAGCTGTTGTATCGCTGTGTTGATTTTTGTCTTGATTCTATTGCTGGTTCTTCTGTTGATCTTGTAGTAGAAGGAGTCTTTGCCTTCTTTATCTTTCTATGTTTCATGCTTGGGAAATGAATGGTCTTTATGGGGGAGATAAAAGGAAGAGGTCTACTGGGCGAATGAATATTGGGACTCGGAGTTTTGGCGGAATGGTTTATGCCGACGTATCGGCTTATGCAGTCATGCATGCCTGCGAGGTATACAGCGTGGGTTCAATGTCTACGTCGCAAGACGATGCAAGATAGAGTGAGAATAAAGGGCATGGGTTTCTTCTATAATGCCCATGGCTTGAAAAAGGACATTTCCAACGTCCCAATTGTGCCTCCTATACAGCGTAAAAAAAGGGACCTCAGGGGTCTATCATATATATGTGTATATATAACATGCACCGGCATGCCAATTTGCCTCCCAAACGCCTTTGCTTCAATGTATCAACTGAATACATTATATCTTCCTTCTCCTGGACCTTTGAGTGTAGTAAAGAGACGGCTATAGTTAAGGAATAGAAAATGAGCGGGAAAACAAAAGAAATGAGAATCAAGGCGTCAGTTCAAGACAAGTCCTTCAGTGCGAAGAAGTTCTACCATGGCACGTAGTGATTGCGCTGCGGCAGCGTTCGTTGGTGCTCTCTTGGGGAACTCGATCAACGCGAGGCGCAACGCAGCAATGGCAGCGTTGCCGTAGAAATTCAGAAACCGCTGCTCGTGGCCTTCAATCATGGCTCTCAAGACCACATATTGTGTGTTCGAAGTCTCATTCGGAGCAGAGTTGACAATGCCGGCCAGCGCCGTCCAGTAGTTGACTGGTGTATACGGATTCGCTTTGGACGTCTTGCTGAAGTCGCGGAGGGAAATCGATGCGAAACCGGTACCCAGACCAGTCATCCTATCGTTGTGAGTCTGCTCTGTAATGTACCCAGGGCCATCCTTTTTCCATCCTATGGTCTGTCTCCCCCTTTCGGTTTTATCGCTTCCTCTCAAGCCGAACAAGACCGGGCACACGACTCGGAACTTGGCCATGAGGATGTCAATCAGAGATTCACCGCGCCATTGAAATTCCTTCTGAGAAAATATCTGGGCTGTGAAGACGCCGATTGGATCTGCAGCTTTAGGATTCGCACTGCACTCATTGATGAACTGACTAATGATGCCCTTGGCGCAAATGTTCAATAAGTAGATGAAGAGAGAAGGCAAGGTCGCGTCGTTGTTTGCAGCGCCTGCAGCTGGCTCTCTCTGTCTCACGGTAAAGCGGCCCACTTCAATGGGAGCGCTAGGTACTTTACCAGTGAGTGCATCTGTGAGTGCCATTGTGATTTTGGCTATCTATATTTCGTGTTAGTATCCCGGGCGAATTCCTGAGCTCGGGAAATCTCGACTTACAGGTTGTGCGTTGGCTCCTTTGCCCGCTGTAAGCTGTCCGATGGAGACTCGAATTTCTCTTCGATAGGTTCCCATCTTGCCCTTCAGAGGGGACCCGGGCACCTTTGCTTCGGCCTGCAGCACCTGTCGCAGCTTCTTTAGCTCTTTGTGAATTTCGACATATCGGTCTGCTAGGGCATTTTTCTGCGCCGGAGGAGGGCGGGCCACCGGAATCTGCGCGGCGGGTGGTTGGGCGGCAGGAGTCGTCAGTTTTGTTGGTGCTAAGCGATTCTCAACTTTTGACGCGGTGGTGGGTGCAAAAAGATTGCCCGTGGCCGGTTTGGTTTGCGCTCCCAGAAAGCCATTTACCTGGGGGGCGGTGCCATTTGGTGCCGGCTGTTGCTTCGTCTGGAAAAGGTTCTGCTTGATAGGTTCCTGAGGCTTCGCAGCAACCGGTTGTTGAACTGGCAACGGCTCTACCTTCTTGGGCGGTTCTGGCACTGGTTCGGGAGGAAGTTTAGGCACCGTCTTAGCCTTGAGCTCTCGAAGCCTTCTCTCTTCCTCGACTATAGCCGCCTCCGCCCTTAATCTTTCTTGCTCCTTGCGCTCCAACGCTAGAAGTCGTTGATGCTCTTCTCGAAGCTCATGGAGCTCAAAAACCCGAATAGCGGCTTCTCGCACGCGTTTGTGCTCTGCCTGAGCGGCGGCCAGCGCATTTTGGTGGTTCAGCTCATTATTTCGGCCGTCAAAGAGAAATCTCGAGATAAGGCCGCCCTCAGGACTCGACAGCAATTGGCTCTTCCTCGAAGGGGGGGAATTGGTCATATTCTCGAGGCGGGTGGGTGGTGAGATAATCAATCGTTATCGCGGTGGCATTTGCAATTGCTGGCTTGGGGAAATATCGATGACACAAATGGACAAAAGAGTGAGGGAAACGGGGAGGAATGGCTCAATCGCTCTCCGTGGGGGAATTTTGGCAAATGCCAAAGAGAAAATCGCCCGACGAGTGTATGTAAAAAGGTGATGTCCGACAGAAATGTTTGTTATCAAAAAGTGAACCTTGCATCTTTTACTCAGAAAGTTGGAAAGGCGTCAAGGGCCAAAAGTAGGTAGGTACGTACTGCCTGCCCTGGTTGGCTGGAGCCAGAGTTGATGACGCGCCGGAATCGCCAAAACAAAACCCCGAAGGCTATAGGTACTGCCTCAGTAAGCCAGGCACACGTCGACAAAGTGTATTATGTACCAAGTGACTGCAGAGAAAGCGTGGGAACAGGTACTAAAGGTTAGTAGAGAGGCCTTCAGGCTAAGCAAGGGCCGGGATCTACGATTGACGCTTCGTCTCATTTCGTCTATGTAACTAGGACGCATTCGCGAGGCATGGATGCTTCGGTTGGCTTTCTCCAGACATTCAACGCAATTCGGTGATATCATTAGTACCGGGCAGGTGCCTGACATTGGCTGCTGAGGTACCTTACATAGGTACAGGTATAGTCGGCAAAGGGTCCTATCTCTCTCTCCCTCTCTCGTCTTGTTCCTTGATTCAGGCACTTTTACAGTTGTCGGTTCATGTCACCGCTGACGTGGCCCTGTCCCATTCGACTCCCTTTTCTTGGTCTATCTTTTTTGACAAAGCGTAAACGGTACCTGCGAAGTAGGTTGCAACTCTTACGGGGGAAGCTTGTCTTAGTTTCCGGTGGGAGAAAAGACGGCCTGCTCCTTTTGCCCCAGCAACAGAACAAGGGCGCGCCAGACACGATTTGGCCTCTTCGTACATGTCAGGAAGACAAATAAAGGAGCCTGGCTGCTAACACGTTGCGCGCTGCTTCTTGATAAAAAGTTGCATGTGGCCAATTGTTCTGTGCGTTGGTGCAAAGCGCCGTACTGTAGAGCCCATGTCTGGGCTATCTGTATACCACTCGATTTGGTCATGCAACTGACCCTGGTATGGTGGCGCCAGGGTATCTGAACTCTGTGCTTTTTTGATCCATGCTACCCCATACTCTGGGTCTCTGCTGAGATGATATTTTATCGCTTCTACAGAGCAGTTGTTACTAACGTATGGCCACCTTGAAGAGAATTGTGGCACGGCAAATGGCTTGGCTGTCAGCACGATGAGTGAGAAGCTTCAGCCTGAGTCGTATATGGACCCCGTCTATGATTGCCCGCTCTAAGACGCCGGTGAATGGGTTCAATTGAGCATCAATCTTGTACATGCCTCTTTTACGCATCCTAGACTACTACGGTAGCACTATTGCTGTTCGCTAGTAGGGCTTGACCGGGTGGACACGATGTCATTAGTATTTGGGGCTCGTATTGATGAGGGTGGGCAAGAGTGGTTTAGTTAACTTCAGGGGCGGGTATCAGAGCTCGCTGCTCCATCCGATGCTTGTACGTGTCTTGTGCGGCGCAGACTCGTAGCTGTGCCTGTAGCTCCTCAGCAGCTGCAGAGAAGCGAAAAAGGCACGGCTAATGCTGCTGTCCCAGCCTAGAGCATGCGATACATGTGCAGGCGAGCTGTCTGGCGCTGCAAAGAATGCAACAGCCAAAGATGGCCCGGCACTGCCGTTGATCGTGATATCGCAGGTTTTCCGCGGTGTCGTGTGACGACGTGATGGGTTAGAATAGCGGGACAGAAGCGCTACGGCTGCGGCGCCAGCAGCCCCAGGCAGGGGTTCGAGGTTGAGTTGTGATGAGCGCGAAACGAAGGCGGAAGCGGTTCTTGATACATACTCGTAGATATCAGCCAGGACTCGTATGTGCCTGTGCCTGTCCTGGTCAACATCCGGCTTGTTGACGCCGATGGCTGTTGTGCCTGGCAACCTGGTAGCGGTCTCGTATCCGTGCACAGGGACTGACTCCCAACCCTGCGATATCCATCTGGTCTGAAGCTGTCAAGACTCGTACATGCATATAAGTACTGTAGCTATAGATGGATGGTAAGTACAGGTATGTAATCTACTTTCTACAGAATACTTAGGTAGAACAGCCATGATGATCCAGGCAGCAAGGCAATTGGCATTGAATAGACGCGAACCGCGCTCCCGCCGCTAATTGCTCTTCCCTATCGCACCGGCGCTGTCGAATCCTCACGTCCATCATCCGGTGCACGTACGTACGGCACTGTATCCGTACATGTACATACTCGTAGGCAGAACCAGTGCGGCCAGCATACTACATGTATACATAACCTCGCCCAACTGAATTGAATCCATTGTCTACCTATAGTACAGGTGGTATAATTGAGCCCAGCCCCGAAAGGTCCATGTCATGGATCAGTTTAGGTTCTTGCGGTGGATGCCCGTGGAATGCTCGCAGCACGTGCTGAATGATGTCTCTAGCATTTGATTGATACAGCGACCTCGAATCCTCCCAAGGGGGCCCGATTGAAGCTGTTTCGCCAGAGGTGGCGTGCGCCAAAGAGCTGCTAGCGAGTGGGAATCAAGAGCGTCACTGCACCCCCCATATTTTCGCCCCCGGCGGTAGCTCTACCTGAATCTCCCCAGAGCCGTCCATCCTCTCTCCATCTTCCTCCCTCACAGCCTCTCGCAAGGAGCTGGACTTCCCATCCGCATCCATCCTCACCTTCTCTTCTCATTTTCCCATCTGCATTGCACCGTCAGCCCGACTCCTTCCTTTCCAACGCTCCTTGGCTCTGCCGAGCTCGCTTGAATCCACTGCATCGACCCTCCTTTGGCAAAATCTGTCCTGTCCACGGGGGCCTGCCACTGTCTCTTAGAGCCGAGCTTCCACGATCCCGACCAAAACAACAAACTCCCCAAAGCTTTCGCCCACGGCAATTCCATCGCCAACCCCCTCCTCCAGCATCGCTCACCACCAGCCCGCACCCGACGTGCACCTTTCCGCTGCCCTTTGTCTGCGCCATGGACCAGCAGCAGCAGCCGTCGCAGCAACAAGCTGCCCAGCATGCCACTGGCGGCGTTCATGGGCCGGCTGGACGCAGACTGCACATTGCGCACCGCAGGAGCCCGTCTGAGCTCACGCCGCTTATGAGCATGTTTGCCAACCCAGGAAGTGAGCCATCCATCTTTTACTTTTTCTCATCCTCTCTCTTTATCTGGTCTTGAGGACAACTTTTTTTTTTTTCCCTCTGTGGCTGCCCTTGTCTCCCGCCAGCTCTAGGCGCGGGGCAACCGCGTTGCCAATCCACAAACCCCTGCATCCACAACGCAAATATCCAAGGCGTCGAATATGGGAAATTGAGTGCTAATGCGTTCGTGCTGCAGTGGAACAACTTGCAATCCAGCAGCAGATTGAGCTCCTGCAACAACAGCAGCAGCAGATCCAAGCCACCCATCAGCAATATGTCAACATGGGCATGATGCCCCCGGGCCAAACCATCGGCCCCGGCGCTCCATTCAATCCTTTGCAACCCATGGGCAATGCTTTCCAGTTCCCTAACCAGATCCCACAACAAAATGTTTCGCTGGGTCCCCCGACCCAGCCACTCTCACATCGCCGTAATCAGTCGGCTCTACCCAATATGGGCATGGGTCCGCCGCCTGCGCCATCCTCAGGAGCTTCCGGGTCTACTTTTGGAAACTTCGAGGCACCAGGGAGCCACGGTCGTGAGAACGCTGGTTCCAGAGGTGGCCGTGGAGGCGGTGCCGGTGGCGGCCATCAACGACGACACTCCCTGGCCCTGGCCGATGCCAAGAAGGCTGCTGAGCTCGCACAGCAGAAGCGAACTACATCCGGATTCCAGTTCCCCGCTGCCGGCGCTCCAACATCTGACAAGCCGGAGGAGGAGAACCAACCCGTCGCTCAGTCCAGCCTCGATGTCCCCGCAGCCCAGGGAGCTACACGTGGAGGCCGCGGCGGACACGGCCGCAGCCAGAGCATGGCCGTCAATGGACGCGGCGGTCTGCGCAGCAGCTCCTTCAATACTGGCACTGATAGTGGCGGTGAATTCCAGCGCCGCGGCCCTGGCCACGCTCGTACGGGTTCCAGAAATTATGAAGGCAACTGGCGCAACCAAGGCCAAGGCCAGGATCAGCCCACCAACGCTGCCCAGAACCAGGGCTTCCAGCCCGGCCACCGACCCCGCGGCTCAGTCAACCAGTCCATCTCAGCTATGGGAGGCTTTCAGTTCAATCCCGGCCAAGCTCCGGTCCTTCCGCTTGCTGGTCAGATGATGATGCCTCAAATGTACGGCCAACAGCTCAACCCTATGCAGATCAGCCAGCTTCAGGCTTTGCAAGCTGCCCAGATGAACACACAGCAATTCCAGGGTCTTCAGGGCTCGCAGCACGCCGGGCAGCTTGCTGGTCAGCAACAGCAGCAGCAGCGAAAGACTCTCTTTACCCCCTATCTGCCTCAAGCTACCCTTCCTGCCTTGCTTGGAGATGGTCAGCTTGTTTCTGGTATTCTCCGAGTCAACAAAAAGAATCGCAGTGATGCTTACGTCACTACCCTGGATGGCCTCTTGGACGCCGACATTTTCATCTGTGGCAGCAAGGATCGCAACCGTGCCCTTGAGGGTGACTTGGTTGCCATTGAGCTCTTGGATGTCGACGAAGTTTGGGGCCAAAAGCGTGAGAAGGAAGAGAAGAAGAAGCGCAAAGACATTACTGATACCCGCTCCGGCTCCACCAACCAAGGCAGCCAAGCTTCCGGACAAAATGATGATAGCAACCCTCCTGACGGAGCAATCCGCCGTCGTGGCAGTCTTCGCCAGCGACCCACTCAAAAGAAGAATGACGACGTCGAAGTCGAGGGACAGAGCCTTCTCCTTGTTGAGGAGGAAGAGATCAATGATGAACAGAAGCCACTGTATGCCGGCCATGTCGTCGCCGTCATTGAGCGTGTTGCCGGCCAGATGTTCTCGGGTACTTTGGGTCTTCTTCGACCCAGCAGCCAAGCTACCAAGGAGAAGCAGGAAGCCGAGAGGGCGGCCCGAGAAGGTGGCAACTCTCGTTCAAACGATGGCCGCCAGCAGGACAAGCCCAAGATTGTTTGGTTCAAGCCTACTGACAAGCGTGTCCCCTTGATTGCTATCCCCACTGAGCAGGCTCCTCGAGATTTTGTTGAGAAACACCAGGATTATGCTGATCGCATTTTCGTTGCATGCATCAAGAGATGGCCCATTACGTCTCTTCATCCCTTTGGCACGCTTGTGGAGCAGCTGGGCCGTATGGGTGACCTTAAGGTGGAGACCGATGCACTGCTTCGTGACAACAACTTCTCATCCGACGAGTTCTCTGACGCTGTTTTGCGCAGTGTCGGCCTCCAGGATTGGTCGCTCGCTCAAGAGGATGAAGCGGCCATTGCCTCGCGCCGCGACTACAGAGATGAAAAGGTCTTTACCATTGATTTCAACGGCACCGCTGAGCTCGGAAATGCGGTGCACGTCACTTCTCGCCCCGATGGCAAGATTGATATTGGTATCCACGTTCCCGATGTCACACATTTTGTCAAGCCCAACTCTCTCGTGGACCGAGAGGCCAAGAAACGTGGTACCGCGGTCCACCTCATCAACCGTTTCTGCGCAATGCTCCCCCCTAAGCTGTCTGGAGAGCTTTGCTCTCTAGTGCCAGGCGAGGAACGTCTTGCCTTCAGTGTTGTATTCACCGTGAACCCCGTCAACGGCGCCGTTGCCGAGGGTGACAGCTGGGTCGGCAAGAGTATCATCAAATCTACCGGCAAGGTGTCGCTGAGTGATATTGACAAGGCCCTGACTGACGCCTCTACATTCGATAACACTGCCGTTCCGATCAACACCATTCAGATTTTGCACGCTGTAGCCCAAAAGTTCCGGGAAGCCCGCTTGGGTGCTGGTAGCGAGCCCATCGCCCCTCTCCGATTGTTGCAGCAGCTCGATGATGAGAACCCTCAGGTGCAACACAACATCTTTGACTCTACCGAGGCTCTGGAGCTTGTCGAAGAGCTCATGCACAAGGCAAACAGTTATGTAGCTCAGCGCCTGGCAGAGGGCTTGCCTGACAAAGCTCTGCTGCGTCGCCAGGCCGCCCCCAACCCACGACGTCTGCAGACGTTTGTCGAGCGCATGACAGCTCTGGGATACGACATCGACGCCTCTGGAAGCGGGGCGCTCCAGAACAGCCTCTTCAAGGTTGATGATGCCGATCTGCGCAAGGGTATGGAGACGGTGCTTCTCAAGTCGATGCAGCGTGCCAAGTATTTCATTGCTGGCAAGACTGCCAAGATCGTGTGGCCTCACTACACCCTCAATCTGCCGCTCTACACCCACTTTACCAACCCCACTCGCCGCTACGCCGACCTCATCGTCCATCGACAGCTGGAGGCGGTCCTTTCTGAGGGTAAGGTTGAGTTTTCTGACGATATGGAGAACCTTGTGAAGACTGTTGAAGCTTGCAACACCAAGAAGGATTCGGCACAGAACGCACAAGAGCAGAGCGTTCACATTGAGTCATGCCGCACCATGGATAAGAAGCGACAGGAAGTCAACGGCGATCTCATTGCAGAGGGCATCGTCCTCTGCGTGTATGAATCGGCTTTTGACGTGCTGATTCCCGAGTGGGGCTTCGAGAAGCGCGTGCACTGCGATCAGCTGCCCCTTAAGAAGGCAGAGTTCAGAAAAGAAAAGCGTGTTCTGGAACTCTACTGGGAGAAGGGCGTCCCCAGCTCCGCATACGTGCCCGAGGATGAACGGCCCAAGGCTGCGGCCTCGATGAGAATGTCAAACGCTCTGGCCGCTGCTCGACAGGCGGAAGAAGCAGAGCGTGTGAAGAAGGAGCGCGAAGAGGCTGCTCGTAAGCAGACCGTCACCGGCACAATCTCTACGGATGACGTCGATGCACTGTTTGATGATGACGAGGACGATACTTCAGATGTGACTGAAGCCATGGCAGGAGCATCGCTGGCTGAGCGACCTACGCAGAGTGTGCCAGGATCACCAGCACGATCTGCATCCAACGCCGGCGCTCTGCACCGCACTCGATCCGACTCCAAGGTTCCTGTCGCGGAGGCTGTCGAGACTCGACTGACGAACAAGGAGAAGTATCTCAAACTGTTTTCTCTACGCGAAGAGGGTGGAGATTACATCCAGGATGTGACTGAGATGACCCGGGTGCCAATCATCCTGAAGACGGACCTCACCAAGAGCCCACCGTAAGTTACCCTACACGAGGGAAGCCTTGAGAGTATCAGTTTTGCTAACATGACGGGGTCTAATAGTTGCCTAACCATCCGGTCCCTCAACCCTTACGCGTTGTAAATTGGACGAAGCTGAAAAGGGGAGTGGAGGTGGCGATGCGATTGGCAGATTGATAGCTGGAGATGTCTCGCCGCTGCTGAGGAGAGGTATTTGCTATAGCAGTGATGTGTGGTATATACTTATTTATTATCTGGCACACGGTAAAAGTGAACCAGTCAGGAACACTTACGCGGCAGCCACTTAATGGTCACAAAGGCGATGCATCTCATGTAATGGCAAAAAAAGGGAAAAAAAAGGCATTGATGTAATGGAAGCGCATTGAGCAGGAGGTGGAGCAGAATGAGATATGATTGATATGTGTCGCGAGTGGAAAGCATGAGATGAAGAAATGAGCATTACTAAGTTGCGATGTAATATATTACTACTACGTTGAGCTGTATGTTTCCCTCTGGGCTTGGCAACGTGATGCAGCATTTATGACTAGGTAGGAGAAGAAATTGAGTCTTTTTTTTTTCTTGCTGAAGCAAGTAAGAAGTTGATGTAGTGTATTCTATGCTCTATGATGCCTACTAATATGGGGAGATGTCTGTTTCATTCCGCTATAGGTTTCCAACTTGACGACAGATAGTAGGCGAAAGTAGTGGCAGTGGCAGATTTGAGGAGAGTCTAGAAGAGAGTAGAGCCATTCCATGGTGAGGCAGATTACTACTGCTGCTGCTGCTGATGAGGGTATGTTGAACTACCACCATCTGGTGTGTCCTTCCCTCCTAATCTGCCAAAGAGACGCGGGCTCAATGACCTGACAGGGCAGCTTGAGATGATAGATTGCGTCACCGGGACATTTTATCGCCGCTTTGACCTGTTCTTTCTTTAGTTGAAGTTTAGAACAGTACATCTGCCGCTTTGAGGCAACGACCTGCCATGGCTCTACCACAAGAGATGACAGCTTGAGGTTCCACGTTCCACGCCAGGTGAGTGAGGCGGTGCCTCTTTCTACGCGGTATATGAATGCACAGGCGTGTGAATTTTCGCAGTTCCAAAGGACAAACGTGTGCATCTTGGGCATCTGCTGCGCAACCTCGCCAGCTCGGCGCAGAAAAACCTTAACTGCGCGCCGGTGCTCTGCTTCGTGCCGCATGAGCTTTGATGTAAGCGCCAGAGATTGCAAATGCGACCAGGTCCACGTTGATTCACATTGCCGGAAAAAAGCTTCGGCCGGGATCATGAAGGAGATGGAGAGGTGTTGCAGTTTGAGACTGTTGGATGTGAAAACTGGGACAGTTTGTTCATCAGGATCATCAGGATCATCGGGATTGAACCATGGTGCCGCAATTGTCCGCCTGGGAAAGGAAGTATAGAATCTATAGGAATCCTGGAAGATTATCAAGCTGCTGACGGTATCTGGAAGACCGCTCATTCCAAAAGCGCAGCCTGTCTCTCGGCATTAGTGGTATGGCCGGGATGTTGAAACTTTGCAATTGTTGTTACAAAGGTGGGTGCATACCGCTATTATCGATATCTCTGGTTGGATCATGATATGAAGACCATGGCTCATAAGATATTTGCTTTAGATGGATAAGTTTGCGGAACATACGGGCGAGTGACGTTACGCAAATGCAACGCCGTAGTTGTCGGCGGATAATGAGGCGAGTGACTGCCTTGACTTGAGGCGATGATTCTCGTAAGTCTAGACGGATAGGCTTAAAGAGTCGTTGAACTGCGTAATCCGGAGGGGGTTCGAGTTGTTGGCCATTGGCCCAGCCGTGTTTCAGGTCAAAATACATACTATCAATCAAAGCTGTTGGTGTTGCGTCCCCTTCACGCTCAACGTTGTTCGAGGACAAATGAATGTCCTTGAACCAATGTTCGCAGTCGCTAGGAGAATATACATTGAGCTCTAGTGCCAAGTTGCCCGTCGGCTCCCAAAAACTGAGGATAGAGAACAGTTTCCGTACCCCATTAGTGACAATACGGTTGACGTCAACCAGACGCGAGCGGTGTTTGCAGCAACATCTGTACGTATATCGTGGTAACTCTATACAGAAATAGATGTGGCGGACAAGCTTTCTCGCCTGTGGAGAAAAGAGAGCGAAATCGTCGAGACAGGTCACTTGCAGTGATATCTTGTGGAAGTTGAACTTTTCCAGAACGTCCTGCCATTCTCTGCACACAGACGCAAGTGAAGCCCAGCCGGGATGTTTCTGGTTTGCGACTATCTCGAGGATCATGATGCGAATCTCCGGGGGGAGATATTCCCATGAGCGTCTCCAGCTGCGTAGCTTCATTCTGTGGTATATCGATTTTCTTCGTCGGGCTCAGAAGAGGAACAAAAGCGGCAGAGTCCAAAAATGTTGCTACAAGGGGCTGGAAGGTGAATTTATACTCCTTGCTGAGGGATCAAAATTTGCATATCAAGCTTTTTTGTCCTGGGCTTGAAGTTGTGACGTGCTTGGAACTCTATTGTTTTCCATGGCTTTTGGCGCAGTATATGGGTTTGAACGAGGACGAACCTTATTTCTTGCGATAGGTATCTACCTAGTAGGTAGTATCCAGCATCCCATGTGCCAAACTAAGACCCATGGTACATGAAATATAGAAAGCCATCTATTAGGTGCCCGTTAGCTACTTGATACCATACTTAAAGAAGCCAGTTAGAAGCGGATACTAAAAGTACTGGGTAGATCAAGGGAGCGAGTACACGTATCTGGCCCTTAAGTTGGACAGGTAGTATTCAACATACCGATTCTCATACATCAATGGTACATACCATATGAGAAGCAACATGTTGAACTTCTCTTGGGTACTAGGGAGGGATACGTTTCGATATTAGCAAATACTGAAAGAGGGTTTAGTAGCAAGGATAGAGATGCAATGCGGATACTCTGCACCTCGCCATGACAAAATATACCATCATCGTTCGCAGGGGTGCTGAATCACTGGGTCGGGCTACTAGATACCAGATAGCTGCTCTCTTGTGTATTTGAATCTGCATTTATCGTACTTTTGGCTTCTGACATGGATATGGTTTGAATCTCCAGCTCTTGTCGCTGGCTTTCCGCATTGGGGATGCCTCTTAGAACAACAAAGCCTGCCTGTCACCCGATTGGCGGCTCGAGCTGGCACTGGTTTCTCCGTCTGATGAGTAAAGAATTGATGTGTGACGGGCGCACGTGTGGCCTGTGACGGATGTTGAGGGATTGTCCGGCTGGGGGGGTTTCCGAGACAGTTGAAACATTTTCTTGGGAAACCTGGTATAATGGGAGGAAACGGTTAGTGTCGTCAAGGCTACCTGAGCCTCCGTGAGACAGAGGCAGAGGCAGAGGCAGAGGCAGAAGCAGAGGCAGAAGCAGGGGCCTCGTGCTGGGTGACCTAGTCATGCTGCTGCAAGAGGCGAGTCTGGAAGTATTTGATTAGGGACCCATGCCTCACCTTTGATACTGCGTGTGTAGGGTACTAAGTTATCTGATTAATCGCAAAATGAAGAATATGGATGTAAGCAGTACTAGGTCATTATCTGATCAACTGCGAGCAACTCCGATGAGATGCTCCGTTCCCCGTACCTTCCCCTGCTTCACTTGGAAGCACGTGTCCTTACTCTACAGGTACTACTAAACCTAGTACCAAGGTACTGCTAAGCTACTGCTCCTCAACTTGACTAAATCATCATCAAAGCTTCTGCAAATGCAAACCACGGACACATCAATTTCAGTTGCCATACGAGTATACCTTCCAGCACACGGAGGCCTTGACTAGCATCAACTCACGATAGCAAAGACGCGCGCACGGCCTCCAGCACGAGTAGGCGCTTCTGCATCGTGCGACATGAGCATCCCTCCCGTGGTCATGACGCATGCGCTAACAAGGGCCAGATGCAACCCGTCTCTTTTAGCTTGCAGGGCAGCAAAAGAAGGAAATAATTAAAGTTAAAACGTCCTGGCTGCAATGGTCCCCCTTCAGGCGGAAGAGATTGGCTCCGGGGCGCTGCGTTTGCGCGTGTATCAGATTCGTTTCGGACTACGGACGGGGGCGAGCTAAAAGAGCTGGGAACCCTGCCCGGATAAGCTGGGGGGAGCTGGGACGAGCTTCGCATCTGGCAGCTTCCGGCCGGTTTTTCTGCGACCTGGGTGTCCAGGGGGGTGAAGCGCTTGAGGCTCGGATCCGTCCATTGGGGTTTCTGGACAGACCCAAGCGAGGAAACGGATCCTCATGGAGCCGCCATGGCTGTTTGTCCCACGTTGCGGTGGCCCCTTGGGGTTTATTATCGTGACTTATACCGACTAGGCAGTCCCTTGGCTGACCACCAAACCTCATTTTACCCAGCTGGCTCTGGGATATAAGATTGTCGACGCGCTCTTTGGATACCTCTTTTCTTTCCTCTCTTGGTCTTCATCGTTTCGCTCCGATCCGTCTCTCATTCACTTTCTTTTATCCGTGGGTTGTCAAAAAGCCGCTGGCCTGCTTTTGCTGGTATACCCTTCGTTTATTCTATTCTATTCATTTGACTCGATCCTTGACTTTACAACTTTCCGTTCATTTACATCTTTTCTACATTTGGCTTGACCATTTTCGTTTTTCTGACGCACAACCGCCCGGCTGGACCACTTTGATTAAACACCTGACGAAAACAAAACGAAAGAAATCGCTGAAAGAGACGAGCAAAAGAGAATATTCAAGATGCCTTCCTTCAAAGCTGCTGTTATTTCCTTCCTGGCTGCTACTGCTGCCGCACTCCCCTCAATGCCCAAGTTGACTGAGCGGCAACTGGAGTATCACACTGTCGCCAAGAGGCAGAATGCTGCTGCTCAAGCTCTGGGTCTCAATGACTTTGACATTCTTCAATTGTAAGCTCCTCTTGTACTTGGCGACGTGATTAAAATCGAACAAGTTGACTAACACAATCCCTCTCAGTGCTCTGACCCTTGAGAACCTCGAGGAGTCCTTCTATCGTGAAGGCTTCGCCAAGTTCCCCGCGTCCGACTTCAAAGCCCTCGGCCTCAGCGATGAGCAGATCAAGGACCTCCAGGGCATTGGCTTCACCGAGTCCGAGCACGTCATCATCCTTCAGTCTTCGCTCGCACAGAACGGTATCCAGCCCGTCCAGCGTTGCACTTACAACTTTGGCTTCACCAGTGCCGCGGCCATGGTCCAGACTGCAGCCATTCTCGAGAACGTCGGCATCTCAGCCTACCTCGGTGCCGCTCCCCTGCTGGCATCTCCCGCCATCCTCGGTGTTGCCGGCTCCATCCTCACCATCGAGGCCCGCCACCAGAGCTCCATCCGTGTCTTTGGCGGCCAGACGGCTGTTCCCCAGGCCTTTGATGCGCCTCTCGGCCCCAAGGCTGTCTTCTCTCTCGCCGCTCCCTTCATCCAGTCTTGCCCCGAGGGCTCCAACCTCAAGCTTACCGCCTTCCCTACTCTCAAGCTGGCCAACCCCAGCGACCCTACCACCACCAACTCTGTCCTGAAGCTTCAGTCTGACGCTGCTAGCGGCGCCAAGTTCTGTGCCTTCACGTCTGGTGGTGTCACTCCCGGCGGCACCATGTTTACTCCCTTTTCTCAGACCGATGGCTGCAAGATCCCCGAGGGAGTTGCCGGCATCACCTACCTGTCGCTCTCCAGCGCCGGCCCTCTGACTGGTGCTCTCACCGACGACATTACTGTTGCCGGCCCCATTGCCATTACGGTGTCATAAGGGAGTAATTCATGTTGGGAAAGAGATTATGAAATTCACAAAGTAGAAAAAAGATGAAAAGAAGGGGGAGGATTCGAGTCAAACTTTTTATTTAATACATACACCTTTTTTACCTTTCTCTATATAAAACTGATTCCATTCATTTGTCTACTTACACTTGAATTACTCGTGAGCTTAGATGAAGCATTCGGTATTATCATCTTCGTATTAGAACAAGGCTCCGCCATTAAAGATGCCATGGTTGGTGTATTTTACATTTACATTATTCAACATACAACTCTGCCCATCTCATCAAAACCCCCTTTGACCAATGTGCTCGCTCTCTCCATCTTTCATCAAACCCACGTCAACCCTCTTCGGCTGGCCCCAGCCCTGAAAATCCAGATCTCATCTCATCCAGGGTCCCTCTCGGAAGACCAAAGCTGAAACATCCGTGGCACACCCCGTCACCAAATTGACCCCTTTGCCCAGTCCAGACTGCCAAAACGCTGATTTGGAATCGACGCTTCCGTCATCTTGGGACCAAAGTCCGGGGGGCAGCTCTACCTCAAGTCAAATGTCCAGGGCTGTCAAAAGACGCAATTCAACATGGCACACTTCCGCCCCTGGAAAAAAGAAGAAAAAAAGAAGGTATATCGAGTCCTCCCCTCCCACCCTCTTTCTCACCAACACACCTCTGGGTCACATAGA
Source organism: Trichoderma aggressivum f. europaeum (assembly GCF_033847375.1). Lineage (NCBI taxonomy): Eukaryota > Fungi > Ascomycota > Sordariomycetes > Hypocreales > Hypocreaceae > Trichoderma > Trichoderma aggressivum. The sequence goes on from NW_026946403.1 coordinate 350,297, forward strand.
TATACCGCGAGAAGCCACCTGAACACGCAAACACCTTCAACTTGCTATTTAAGCCTGTTTGCACATTCTCGCTTCCCAAGGCCTTCGCCTGCTAGAGACGTCCCGGTTTCCCCCGACAGCCGCGTCTTTCCCTCTGCTCCAACCCACATAGAACAATACCATACCAATCGACCATGAGTAAAATAACTTTTGATTGCCGGCCCTCCCCAAAAATTCTTTTACACAAACCCCCCCAAATCGAGACCTGAGTGAACTGCGAGACTCAAAAAGCATGAATCGGTTCCCTGTCCCACCGAGTCCTCCAGAGAATACCTTTTAACTCTATGGTGTAACTGTTTGTGGAATGCCATGGAAATGTTAACGCAGTGCAGGGTGGTATCTAAAGAAGCTATCCATAATAGTGCGGACTCCCTTTTTTTTTCTAATTTTTTTTCTAGCCAAGTTTGTTGGCTGCTTCTGTGATATCAAAGCATCTAACGTGTCTGTCGTATTAAAATGGCCGTGCGTTGATGTAGTCTTGAGCTGTTGTCCAGGCAGACTTCTCGTTTGCGGGGAGAGAGGCATCATTTAGCGTCTGCACGCCCTGGTTGAGGGCACTGACAAAGTCAATGGCAATTCGCAAATCTTCTGGGAATGCCTCTGCTAGGGGGATGAAAGTCTGCTGGAATGCTTCCAGCCGAGCGGCTCGTGCCTCCTTGTCGTCTCCGGCTTCCTCATCGTCAAAGAAGGTCAAAGCCGCGATGCCAAGCCCGATATCTGGTTCTTGCCAGAAGGGTAACCTGTGTCATGTTAGTTACTGGGAATGAGATATGAAAAGGGGGGATCGCTCGTACTTTTGGCTGATTTCTAGCTGATCGGTCCTGTCCCTGTTACACTGTCCATACAAGAACATGGATGCAACAATCGCTTCGACCAAGTCGCGATCGGCCTCGCGTACGGTCGTGGATAGTGCCCGGAATCCCAATAGGCTCTTATTCAATGCTCCGGTGTATCCAAACGCTTGATGCCGTAGCTTAAGCAATGAGGCACATTGGCTAATGAGGATGATGCATGACTTGTCCTCGTTTGTTCCTTTTCGAGGCATGCCGGGCGCACCTTCGCGGTACTTGCCGCTCAACAGTCCGAATCGCAACAATTCAAACGCCAACAGAGCAGCCTCTTCTACAAAGGGCACCCTATCCTCCATAGTGTCTCTGATAGCAATAAGAGTGGTCGCCAAAGCATTTCCCCACTTGGTCAGCTTGTGCGAATCGTCGACGTATCCCCTGAGATGGAGGAAGCGCCAGATGACGACGGATGCCACCATGTTAGTGCTGTCGATGCCTTTGATAGCCTTCTCTCTAGCAAAGGTCTTTTTCACGAACTCCTCGTTGGCGAGTGCAAGCACTTCCAGATACACCGGGCCAGCAAAGTCTGCAGGGAAGAAACGGCGGAGATCTTGCTCTTTGACGTCCCAGGTGTCTACCAATGTCGAAGGCAGCGGTCGCATAGAGTTGTGATTCATGGTAGGCCTATATTTCGGGTCAAACCAAACCTTCATGGTGATGTCCTTGTGCGCAACCGCTCTATGGACTCGGGGTATAACGAGACCGAGCGCCTGTTCCTTGATTGGGAGGATTTGATTGGTAACAAGCTGCTTGTATTCCTCCGAAGCAGTTCCGTCCAAAGTTGGCAGAATGATAATCTGTCCGTGTGCTATAGCGTTCAGGATACGAGGCCCAATCAGTCCAGTATTGAGGTAGTGAAGCAATTCCGAGGGCATCCGAAGGCCAAGATATTCGTGGCTATCTTTCGTGAGGCGCTCAAAGTCGTTGACTTTAATTTCGCCATTGTCGGCGATGTAGATGAAATGTTGGGCCGCCATTCTGGCTTTGCGGTACTTGTCCAACCAGTTGGGATCATGCGCCTGCAAAATATCGTTGAACGACGCGCAGGCATTGGCCACCGTCTTCTCTGACGTCCGCAAGATGTTAACAGCGTCCATGATGGTATACGGATTCGGATACATGGCCGTGTCTTGCAGTGGGGGAAATGGGGGGAGGAACGAAGTTCCCGTCATGAGCATGGCGTCGACAAACATGGGTTCGCCAACTCCGAGGGCACGCATGACCCTCTTCTTTGAGATGGCGGTCACTGTTCCAGCGTCCCAGTCCATGTTTCGAATGACAGAGTCCTGAACAGGGTAGAGAAGCAGTTCTTGGGGACCCATGACACCAGCGCATTGATCCGTGTCGATCATCTCAAAGTAGGCCAGCTTTCCTATCGTCAGACATGGTCATGCAGTTCAAGGGGGACGAAGGGAAGCGAACCTGAGCACAGGCGTTGAAAGGAGGCACCAAAAAATGCAATCCCCTCTCTTTCAAGATGCCTTGCAAAACAGGGTAAAGATTCTGAAGCTGATAGGCACCTTTTCTCAGTGTGATTAGCGAATCTATCCCCGGTGCAGACAAACAAGAGAACCTTGTCCGGGGTAGGATGGACATACCTGGGTTGGCTCCAAATGCAGTGACAGCTTGCTCGGCCTCGGTCTGCGAGTACAACTCCCATGCTTGATCCGTCTTCTGGTTCGCGGCTCTGCCTCGCTTAAGAGCAATTTCATCCTGCCCAACGATGGATTGGCCGTCGAAGATGAAGAAGGGGATAATTCGATGCTTGTCCCAAAGGTCTAGATTTTGCCGAATATTAAACTGAATACCGGTCAACCCGCCGAGCGCAGTGAGCAGGGGCTCGTGGGAAGGTTGGGTGTCCAGGAGAAGACTCAGGTAATAAGAAGCATCGACGGCAATGGCGCAATCTTCGAGCTCGGTAATGTCATAGGTGCTGATCAGCGGGCAGTTAGCACACTCAGTTCGAGTTTGTATAGGGAAAGCGAGCGTACTTAGCCTGGGCATTGATCCAGGAATCCTCCACAAGGACTATGGCAAGAATTAGCTTGTGTGATTATGCCACATGTTTATCAGCAGCGAAAATGCATGGGCATGGACATGAGGCTCCCAATGCAACAACGTCCCGAAAGAAGCGTTGAAGCACTATCCTTGAAAACGGCCACCAATTTGCCAATTGGGCGGCAGGCAGCATCAAAGAGCAAAATAGGCATCATCTGCAGCTATGGCATCTCATATGGGCCCATGGCGACGACCCGAAGAGTGGCCGGACCAAGGCCCAAGGCCCATGACAATGTAGCGCAACAAGAGTCACGCGCAGACGACACACTTGCTTCGCCGAGCTCAGAGGCGGCTGTGTAGAGACGAAGAAAGGACTCACAAGGCATCTCGAGCAAGCCTCCTCGAACCAAACAGGTATATGACTATCGGCTTCGCTATGCGACTCGGAACGGCGGGGGGTGGGATGGGGTGTTTTCAAGACGAGGCTGAAAACCCGCGGCTGTCAGACGAAGAGAGACAAGGAAGAGGGCGAGAAGTCGACGATGCGGGCGGAATTGGGAGGATGGATCGGCGTGGTCGACGTGCAAGGGCTTCTGGGTTGGCCGGGATACGAAATCGAAGGAAAGAAAGCTCGTCTTTGCCAGTGCGCACCGAGAAGTTGGAAAGTTGGGAAGAAAAAAAAGAGAGAGAGAGAGAGAGAAAAGGAAAGAAAACAAGACAGGCTCGTTGGAAGACAAGACAGCAGCACGCAGACGCCGTGTACGAAAGGCTGCGGCAAGGCTTGGGCAAGGCTCGCTTTCCCGTGGCGAGACAAACAAAGTTGAAGATGAAAATAGACAAACGTCCCCAGCAGCCGCACCCGAGGAAGTCGATGGAGAGGTTCAGTTCAGCCCTGCGCAGGTAAGCAGAGCTGGGCGAGGGATGTGAAGCGAGGCGAGTCAATAAGGTACCCGACAGGTAGTAGTAGCGGACAGGACAGGACAGGATAGGACAAGGACAGGTACAGGTACAGTGCGGTCGCTGCACGGTGGAGATGCAAAGGTAAGCAAGCGCACACGGCAGAGGGAGGTTTGGCGGCTTTGGTTTGCTCTGCTGTTTGGGGTTTCGCTTCTACACAGTTCCCCTAAGGTAGGTCGATCCCTCTTGACGTCTGGTCTGGATCCAGCGGTGTGGCGCGCACAGGGCCAGAAGTGTGGCTTGGTTCGTTGTGTACGTGCGAGTACCCATAGTACATGTGTGCGGGTGGCTGGTGGGCACAACACAGCACAGCACAGCACAGCAAAAGCACAGTCTCTCATCAAATCTCATGATCTATCTGGGGCTACCTCGGCTACTCACATCTAAACCTCCAACACAGCCACCATGCTGGATGTATTTGATGTTTACTTCGCCTGTTCGTAAAGATCAACCTCGACTAGGCACTACAATCAAGGGCCACTATCCCTCTTATTTACAGCACACTTCCCGCCTCCCGCCTACCACACAGGAGCTATTACCATCAATTACAAGCTCCCCCCCAACTAGCGGCAAAGCTCCAAGCTTCCCTCGACCCCGCCACAACAAATTCACCCTGTTCCAAGCGCATAGCGGGGTGTCCCAATCCAGCCATCGCAGCGATCCCGGAACATTCAAGCGACGCCGAACTGCTAGCCGTAATACTTTGACGCTATGTGCCGTCCAAGATAAGGGCACTTGAGTAGATCGTAAGACGATATCGCTGACTGACTCTTCTCCCTCAGTTGCCTTCTACTGCAACTCCCACACTTGATTTCACATTCCAAGGGAAAAGCCATGGCTGCTGCTACTGCTAACATCCCCATCATCGACATCTCTGGTGACCGGGATGTCGTCGCTAAGCAGCTGGTTGACGCCGCTCACGAGCACGGCTTCATTTACATAAGAAATCTCGGAGCCGATATATCTGCCAGCAGCATTGACGGGGCCTTTGCACTAGTAATAGTCTTCTGAAGCAGGCATTTCTTACCTTCATTCATAATCTGACATTGGGTGCCGTGTTTAGTCTCGGAAGCTGTTTGATGCTCCCCTCGCAGAGAAGCAGGCGTGCACTATTCAGACGAATAACCGCGGTTGGTCTGGCATGCACTCGGAGACTCTAGACCCCAAACACCAAAAGGTAATCTCTTCATAAATCCTACACATGTTATCGGTGACTGGCTAACGATATCTTGTCGTTGCTTATCAGGTCGGGGACTTCAAAGAGTAAGCATTATTCATACCTATCCATGTAAACAACACAAACTCACCATGTAAAGGGCCTTCAACTTTGGCGAATTCATCGATGGGAAAGCCCAGCAGCCCCTCCCGCCCACCATCGCCGCCGACGAGCCACAGGTCAGCGCATTTGCAGACTCATGCCACAAACTCTGCCGGAAGCTCCTCCACCTACTCGGAATAGGCCTCGATGTGCGTCACTCTCACTCACTCTTCAGCCTTGATAGTCCTTTCATTAAAACTCATTGAATGTCTAACACCGGCACGGCCGTCTGTTAGGTGGGCGATTTCTTCTCCTCAGCACACAGCACCAACGGCGAATCCAGCTCCATCTTGCGGCTCCTCCGCTACCCGCCACCTGACCAGACCTCTCGCTCCAGCGATGATATCCGTGCCGGCGCACACTCTGACTACGGCTCCGTTACGCTACTCTTCCGGCTGAAAGGTCAGGCAGGACTGGAATTGCAAAAGAAAGACGGCTCTTGGGCCCCTGTCCCCGTCTGCCCTCCAGGCTCAGAGAACGATCCCAGCCCCCCTATTCTGATCAACATTGGAGACCTGCTTTCTTACTGGACCAACGGGCTGTTCAGAAGCACCGTCCACAGAGTGGTCTTCCCATCTGATAATGTAGCAAGCAAGGTAGAGGGCGAGACTAGCGCGGGACCGCGTTACTCGATTGCCTTCTTCTGTCATCCGGCGGGATCGGTGGCGTTGGAGCCTGTGCCTAGTGAAAGAGTCAAGAACTTCATTCCGGATGAGAGCGCGCCGAATGAGAACCCATATGCTGAGAGGAAGGTAATGACGGCGAATGAGCATCTCTTTATGAGATTAAAGGCGAGCTACGGTACTTTGTACGATGATGAAAAGAAGCCGTGAGGCCTGTTATCTAATTAAGAATTATATAGATAATATGCCCTTCGTGTTCACATGTACGCTTTAAAAAAGTTGACCTCAAATCAACCCTGAATACCAACGCCGCCACGGATCATGAAATCCATCGTAATATTTCTTCGTAGTCTTCGCGTCTTCATAAATGGCGAGATGGTTCAGCACCCTCCAATCAAAGACGCTTATCCATTCGCGTCTCTCCTCTGGGATATTTTCACGGATGCTCTCCAGTTTAGACAGCAGGGCCTTTGTCTCTTGCTCCCTCTCTACCGTATCAACAAACAGAATCTTGTTACGACCTGTCTGGCTGTCTGGCAGCTGAGAAGTATCGGTTGTATCGTTTCTGATCCAGGCTTCGACATCTCGGATGATGTTTGATAGTCCGTGTTTTCGGAGCAACGGTTCGGCCCCATCGGGGTTGTGAAAGTAGGACGGTAGCAGAACAAGTCGATTAACTAGCTGGCAATCAAGACCGGCATATTGACAAATGGCTTCGGTTTCTTCAGGCCTTGCCCCCGAAAGTCTCCGTTCCAGTCCAACATCGCGACTGTGTTGCTCATCGTTACTTCGGACTGGGTTTAGTGGTTGGGTAGCGGCATCACTGTCAGTCTCATCCTCATCTTCGCTATCTGGTATGACGATGGCACTATCATTTAATGGCAAAAGAGAAGATGACAGCCCCGCCGGTTGAAATGCAGCATCTTTCTGCATGCTAGTATCCGTCTCTTTCACCTGAGGCTGCTTGGGGTGAGGGGAGGCGTTCAAATCTTCATTGTCAGGTTGGCAAGCAGCCGAAGGGCACTCTGATTTCTGGGGCTTCTGCGTAGAGTTGCCATCTATCTCTCCCAATGGACGTCGTATTGGGGATTCGGATACGGGTTTGCGATCTAGAAATGTTGATTCAAACTCCTCATCTCTAGAGAGCTGGCAGCGTTTCTTTGGTGGAGAAAACAAGGCTGATGCAAAGGTAATGCGTTTCCTTTCATGACCAAGGCTGGGGATTGTTTTCGATAGATGTGCTGTGGGGGATGGCTGTGATGCGGCAAGTCTGTGGGACTCGGATACCGGGGCACCCAGCAATTCAAGGGATCGTTCTAGAGAGTTTCTAGTAACGTGTCTGACCAGAGGCAGAGATTCTGAGGAATTATGAGAGGCTCGTCTCGGCGATGGGGTTGGCATCGTTGTTGCTGTCAACTGCGTAGCGGCGTCAACAGCCACTCCTCTTGGATCGGCTTGCTCTAGTTTTGCTATCCATGCAAGATTATCCTGACTATCTTCCAAGTCAGGTGCTGATGTGGCGCGCTCTGCGATTTCTTGTAGCTCAGTAAATGAGAGCACATCAGAGAAATCTCGATCGAAATGAATTTTTGCAACGGACGGGAACCGTAAACTCCACCAATTTGTGTCGCCTGCTTTGTCAAAGCTGAAGCATCTCATGTCAAAAACGGGAGGATTCGTAAATGCCACAGTCATCGGCGTGGGCTGAGCCCCAGCGGCAGCCTTCAGTTTAGTTTCAACGTTTTCTCTAACTGGTACCGGCTTTGGGTTCGTGTACAATGCAAATGTCTTGAGCATGGCCTCACTAAGCTCAACAACGTTGACGACAGTAAACTCTGGCTTGGCATTCCATCGCTTTACTTCCTCTCTGTTGTCAATGCAGCCCACATAGAAATGAGTCCACTTGAGGTTCTCAATATTGTACGACCTCGCTTTGGCGGCGTTGAATCCAGCACCAACCACAGCGAGATCGCCAACCTCTCCAAAGCGGCCGATGTAGTCCTTCTTGAGCTTAATACAGTGATTTGTAAACGGTGTTCCATCACTCTCAAAGTTGAAATAAGGCTGGTCTGATTTTAATACCAACCCCTCGCCCCTGTCTGTAATAACTTTGGCGAAAGCATTTCGCAGCGCTGAAACTGCCATGGGATGGCTAGTGTTGATAATTTGCCTTTGTATGAGTTCAGCTTGTCCCCTATCACAACGAACTAGTTTCTCGAGCAGCTTGAATCTTTCCGAGTGCCGAACATGTAACAAAGATTGGCCATCGAGAAGCAAGATATCGTAATACACTATCATCAAGTGTTCGTGAGGCCTCGGGCTGGTCAAGTTAGGATGCTATATCCAATCATCGCAAGCGCAAGTAGGGGCTTACTTACGGTGAGTCCTGGCCTGTATTCATGAATCGACCGCGACGGGCAACGTGTTTTCGAATATGATGAAAGGGTAGGATTTTCTTTTGCTATATATAGGAGTTAGCCAATGCAGAGTCACACTCTCACTGTAGATGGCGGCCTACCGATTCGCTGTAAACAGCCAATTCTCCTTCCAATATGCATTCGGTTTTGATATCGCATCCAGCCTTTCCTATTCCCAATGAATCAATGATGATCCTTTTCCAGTCGTTAGCTTTTCCGATTTAAAAACACATTTTTTTCAAGAGTACTTACCCGATTAATCGCTCTCTGTCTTCGGTGCTGTCTTTTCCACTCTTGGAAAAGATTTGGATACCGCGTCTACCCTTGCTAACATCAACGTGGATCTGGCAGTACTCTCCATCCACCTTTGCTTCGACGCTCATTACACCACCCTTGCACATACTGATGCAATGTTTCATACTTCGAGCTTTAAACCATTGTTGCCTCCCAACTTTGACTGACAGTTGTGGTTTGATTGATGACAGTCGCTTCCGCTCAATGTATAATTCATCAGGGTGTAGAGAGCGCATATCTCTCCTCAACTGCTGCATGGTTTTGATGGCAATTGTAAAATCTTCACGGATTTTCAAAATTGATGGCAGCAGAGGATCGCACAAGCGATAAACTTCATGTGCATCAAATACCAGTGGTTGAAAGTCTTTGAGAACCAGTCGTGTAAACCATTTCGCTTCTCTCGCAGTCAGTCGTCTGTAGGCAGCTTCCAAGCCACTCCGAGCGGGCGGTTTGGCAATGGTTGCCTCTGGAACTCGTATAGATGGCGAGCTCCATCTTACCTGGGCTGCAATGGAATGCAAGGCTTCGTCAATTTCTTCAACAGTGACTTGAAGTCTCTCTGGAAGACTTGGGTTCGGCTAGAGACGGTTAGATGCCACTACCCTTTCGGCGATGGGAGTATAGCTTACAGTGACAGTCAAAATACGCTCTACACAATCGGCAAGATCCAACCCAAGACCCGGCTGCTTATAAATTGAGAGTTCCTTGAGACGAGATGAGCCAAGCATCAAGCCACGTCCGATGACGCGCTCAAGGCTGTTTGCTTGTATGCAATACACCCTATCCGTCCTCTTTTCAGGGAGTAATGTGGACAATAAGGCTGCAAGGTTGGCGTCTGGCGCATCAATAAGACTGCGATGTTGAGAACACCATGTAATCAGTGCCGAGTTGCTGGACTTTCGAGCTTTTGCTAGTGCGTAAGATGCCTCCAACAAATCGCAGACGTGAGAAAAAGGAAAGGGCATTTCGGCTTGATATGCCCGCACGACATTTCACAACATGCTTTGCTTTTCTGGGGCACGGATATATAGACAGGCAACTCAACGTAAGAGAGTCACCCAACTACTCAGATATCAGCTACTATCTGAGCAGCAGTTCAGTACCTGGTAGTTCCTCGTTCGACGTTCTTACCGGATCGCGAGGCTGGATCGGCAAGGCTGTGAGACAGATTCATCGGCTCTGGAGCTTAGACGTCCCAGCTCAGTCAAGGAAGATGCCCGTGATCATGCCCTGCAGATAGCAAGAAGCGGCTTGTGGCAGCGCGATAGGACACGAGCAGCCGGGCTGGCGGAATGGGTGTGAAATCTCCACTCACATCTAAAACACAGCCAAAAGCTTGACATGGATCTCTGGGCACGCGACGCGAGATGAACGGGAAGTCACATGAACGGGCTGCACGTGCAACGGGCTGCAGCCCTCCGGAGAGGCGGATTGTGGAGAAGGCCGAAAGTTTGTCGACCGGGAAAGATACAAGTCACAAAGTCAACTGGCAGAAGGGCATAATTATTGCAGGACGCGCAAGGAAAGGCATGCGAAACACGGCCGCGCCGCTTGTCCAGGCGTCGAGATATTGCGCGGAAATTTGAGGTCGCTTCGGGCGAGCACAGTAGGTACAAGGCCAAAGTACCAACCAGTATATGCGGCCACTGGGCGGCCCAGGCATGATGTACTCGTAAGAGGCCAATTATGGACTCGCACCTGTACTTGTACTGAGCACGGCGCCAGCAGCACGTACCGCATCTGCAGCGTCAGGCGGTATCGATCAGCGCTAGCCGAAGAACTGGTACGCCATCGCTGGTACCGCTACTTGCGGGCACTAGTAGCAATTCCATGGGTGTTTGTTGTGCCCCCAGCCATCAGCTGCTGTCATTGAAAGCATGGAAGCATTCGAAGTTGAGGCATTGAAGCTGTGAGCCGCCAGCCCCCCCAACAAGCTCAGTGAGCATAGGTAATTGTAAGATATTGCCCGCTAGCACGTAGTGGTACAAGCACTCAGCGGATGGATGTAGCTGCCCCCCCACTCGCCCTCTCCGCCGAGCCCCTGAAGAGCGACAAGCGATCCACTGGAGATGCGCAGCTGTTTGGGCGGGTTTGGCGGCTTCGGGTTCCAGCGTGCAAGTCAGTTGACGCCTCCGCAAGGGAGCCCAAGAGCCAAACGCATGTCTGACCTCGTACGAGCAACAAGTGGTTATAACTGCGTCATGGTCGTTGAAACGGAGGTCACGGTTGATACATATACATCTGACTGCCTGGTGCTGAGCTATTCCATTCTGCAACTTTTCCCGCCTGTATTGTACAACCTCGCCTGGTGTTGGTATCGGCATCATCATCACCGGTACGACGAAGCTCAGCAACATCAACAATAATTTGAGAAGCTTCAGGCACCACTCACTCGCTGCCAGCACACCACACACACACACCACTCACTTGCGCCCACTTGTCCACGAGTTGCCGTACACTGAGTGGTCGGTCTGGGTTTGAGACAAAATTGACATTCTCTGTTCCCCCTCTTGAAGCGAGGAGGGGGACAAGCGGATCTCAGCGTCAACAAAACAGCAAGGCAAAACGAAAACGAAGCCGCCCCCTCTTTCGGGCCTCCATCCAAACTTGAACCTCTTTTTTTGCCGGGCTGCTGTTGTCGTTGTTGTCGCTTGTGCCCAGCAGTTCTCGTCGGGCTGCAGCATCTGCATCTGCATATAACATCCATAGCATCCGCCCGCCCACCGCCTCCTCTATCTACTGCCTAGTATTTGCTTGGTACCGGGACTAGAACCACAAGCACGCCGGCCTAGCTCCAGAGCATCCGCCTCTGTTGACAAACGGCTCGACACCCCCTGTCGTGTCCCCGGGCAACTTCTGGGTAAGGCGACCCCGGCCGCGGTCTGGTCTGTCCAATAACTGCCCTGCGCTGAAACGAAACGGAGTCGTCGCATCTGCCCCAAGGACTGCACAAACCTGGCCAGGGCTCCGCAGCCGGTGCTATTATGAGAGCGGGAGCGTCCGATTTTCCTTCCTGTCTCCTTATCAGCATCGGCTGTCCCATGAGCGGCCTGCCCTTTGGAATTTGCATCGTCGACAGCAGTGCTCGCCCTCTCCTCGATGACTACCAGCTGCTAAGCCAGGACCACCACAGAGCACTCCTTGTCCGAGTAGCAGTCGTCTCCGTTCACTTCCGGCGCCTCAGGGCCCCAGCCACTCATTTGCACTCTGGAAAACGCCGTCCGCTTGACGGCAGCCACTCTCTATCGCCTGTAATCGTCCTGTCTTTACGAGCCCGCATCAACCTGCCCAGGTACCTGGATATGGCCTCGCAGCAGCACGAGATCCGTCTTCGCTCGTCGGCGGCGGGAAGCCCTGTGACCGATACCAGCAGCATCGCCAGGACCGCCACCTTCGCTTCCTCCTCCTCCTCCTCCCCTGGAATCTCACGATCGCACAGTGCGTCTAGTACCTCGTCCACCTTTGACGAGTCGCAGGCGATGCCTCCACCGCCTCTTCCCCGGAGCGACTCCTTCACTCGAGGCCGTTCACGTGCATCCCCTTCCGTCTCGAGGCACAAGAACCGCCTCTCGCTTACCCTTCCCGTTGCCGTGCCCTTTGACGGCCCGAGGCTGGCCGACTCGCCGGCCATCCTGTCCGCGTCAGCCATGGTCTCGTCGGTTCCTCAAACGCCATTGGAGACTCCTGCTTCCGTTGCCACCTCTCCGTCGAATGCAAACGAGTTCATAATCGCAATTGCGGCGCAGGAGCGGAGAGTATTGGAGCTCAAGGAGGAACTCGCACAGGCTGAGACGGAATTGGCACGGCTAAAGAAGCAATGGGCATCGGAAGAAGTCTACCGCAAACGAAGCAACAGCCACAGAAACGATCCCTTTGGCAACTCGCAGGCCAGCATCGACGATGATGCCTTGGTGGCATCACGGCGTAGCGTTGAATTGGATCGTCGGAAGCACATTCTCCAAGGCCAAACCACTCCTGCTCAGGCCCGCCGCAAGATTATTCGTGGTGGGCACGCCCGCACATTATCCCTTCTCTCTCCCGTACGGACCGAGAGCGTATTCTCCCTCAACGAAGTCACACAAGCAGATCCAATCGCCCTCCCATCGGTCGAACAGAGGATGGCCCAGCTCACCGACCCGACCCTGGCAAAGCGATCATCCTGGCAACCCCGGTCCCAGCAAACCATGGCGTCTGTCGTCGGCGTCGCATCCGTTGTCGAAGACTTCAAGCTAGGATTCCGCGCCTTCGTAGAGGACATTCGCCAGATTACCGTCGGAGATGAACCGGTGACCGGCCAGCCGCAGAGACCACTGTCGACCTCCATCGCCCATGCTCGTGAGCAAGATACGAGTAAGCCGAACCATGCCACCACCCACACTAGGACCAGCAGTAATGAAGGTTCCAGTACGGCCGCGTCGACCACATCCCAAGCTAACAGAACCCCCGAGCTGAAGCCAAAGACCGGGACTGGGAAAGGGAACAAATTCTCCTGGACACCGCTTGGTTTCGACTCTGTTGACGATACTGACTGGTCCAACTGGGATTCCCCCGTCTCCACCAAGTCTGCCCGCTGGAGTGGTTCTACCATTAATAGCAGTGGCATTGATGACATTCCCGAGAAGGAAGACGAAGAAGATGCCAAGCCGTAAGGATTTATGCCTTGTTCCATGAAGCTGTGCACACGAATGGAGTGACTGATACTCAGACCTACAATCTTTTTAGGGCGAGGAAAGCCGATGCATCACTTCTTTCTCCGACGCTTGAGGACCTATTTCCTAGCGTTGTTCATCATCTATCCCCGAGCAACCTCAAGAGGACGGCCAACAACCTGATGGATGAATGGGAAAAGTCACTGGTGGCTCCCGAGTCCCGAAGCAGCAAGGAAACTGCCACCGCATAGAGCAGGCTCATGAGCGGCCTCGGCTATTTTCCTTTTTATTTTTATCTTTATAACCCCCAGCACCAAGCGAGTGCACGACGAGCTCAACTAAAAAGACACACGACGTTCAGAACGAGGAGGTTCCTCAAAAAAACAAAACAATGAAAGCACGGCCATGAGCAGCCGCAGAGATTTCTGGTACATCTCACGACAATAGTTTGGAATGATTTGGATGAAAGAACATCAAAGAGATGGTACCGCAAGATTAAGATTTTTTTATAGAGTTTGTATGGGAGCATGCCTGTCTGTCCTTGATGTTTTACTTGCCTTTTGGCTTTTGCTTTTGCTGTTAGCTTTCTTCTACTTCTACTACTACTACTTCTACGCAAAAGCTGGCCATCCGTTATATTGGATCAGGATTATCGGGATAACGATGGCAATGAAAACATGACGCATTATGAGAGAGTAACTTGCAAAATAAACAAAGAAAGAATCCCAAACACATTCGCTCGTATTATTCTTGTGTGTTGAGCAAGTATAATAAATCAGATGATGTGCCTGCCCTGTCTCTTGAAAAGCACCTCATGGGGGCGGCAGAAGTGTGTAACATGCTCTTCTATTATGTTATATAAAGGTATATAAACATCCCTCCTCTTTCTCCCTTTCTCCCCTCTCATCACCATCATTTCCCCTTCTTCTTCTCCTTCTCCTTCCCGCCCCCATCCCCAAACCCAGCCCTCACAAGCCCATCCCTCGCCACGCTGTTAATCAAAGCAAACCTCCTCGGCCCAAGCTTCACACCCCCATACCACCTCGTCACCACAACCATCGCATCCCAAACCTCCATCAACTGCAGCAAATGCAGCAACCTCCCACCAGCAGCATCCTCGCCGTCATCATCGCAGTCGGAATAGCTCGTGCCCCCCGGCCCGCGTATCCTCCACGCCGTGATGTTGTGCGTCGCCGAGCGAATCCGGCGATCAGACCACAGCAGGTGCTGCAGGAAGAGCTTCGCTTCCGCCGGCGACGCGACTTTTGCAACGTGAGCCACAAACGTCGACTTGTTCTCCACCACTACCTCCGATAGCGTCCACGGAGGAGGCGTCATGGCTGCGAAATCCGTCTGTCCGCCGTCCACCGCGCGCTCTCCCCGGTCCGCGTTCGCCCCTTCGCCATCCTCGGCGTCGTCGCCTTCCTGCTGCTGAGGCAGCTCCTCCTTTTCCCTCTCCTCCTCCATCCTTCTCACGAATTCTTCCACCGCATCGAACAGACACACGCTTCCCGGCTGGAACACCGTCCCTAGGGCTTCCCTAAACACACCCAGGTCCCTTGCGCCGGCGCCCTTTCTCCCTCCGGAACTGTGCTGCGTCCCTAACACCGCCGGTGGCTCAGCTGGGTATGAGTCTGGAAACTGTAGCCGCAAGGACGAAGCTTCATCGCCGGGTAACCGTAATACATATGTTGTAGATGAGGATGTCGGGCTCTCATCTTGGTCCTCGGAGGGGACGAGACAGCCCTCGCCGTAGATGGAGTTGAGAGCTTCTACCTCATCACGGAGGTCTTCGGACATTATTTCAAGCAAAGGAAAAGAGGACGATTAAGTGATATTTTATGCTCTATTCTCCAGGCCAGTTCACTCTCACCCAGGATGACATGAGTTGATCTTCGTCCAATTAGCTGCTGGCTTGATGTATGATTTTCGCACAGTGATGTTACTAAAACGTCACACATTATTCGCACTGTATCGACGAGCAAGATGACGGAGCTGATTCATATGTTGATGAATATGCTCAACTCTGCTATCCAGCATCCCACGTCACAAGTAATAGATGGGTATATAAGAATATCAGAGACTAACTACAGAGAAACATAGCTTTAGTAGCAAATACTAGCGAAATATAACAAGAGTAGCAGATACTGGAGAAATATAGCCATAGCAGCAGATACTAGAAAAATATAGGTAGCTATATGAGCAGATACTCGGTCATACTTTGTGGCCTGAATCTTCCGAGCCAGGGGACCCAGGGGGGTTATTGCTCAGTTCTTGAGACCCTTCTCGTGGTGCCTGCGAGGCGTTGTCGCTTGCCAAGATGGGCCCTCCAGTTGTTCCAGAACTGCCATCATCAATGGGCGCAGTCGTCCTGTTTCCAGCTTCTCTTTCAATAATGACCACATGGCCCGAATCGTCTTGGCTCGTCGAGCTGGGGTAGCGAGAAGTTGGGAGGTTGGGTCCCTCAATCAAGGTTTGACTTGGTCAGCTGTGGCCGATCGGGTTGAGGTACGGATTGATTCTGGATTTCAAGCCAAAGGCTGGGGCGTAGCCTCCCTCTGACCTAGCTGTTGCAGCCTTACTAAACCTCTTGATAATAAATATACCCTCCAGGGCTCCATAGTAGCAGATACTATTTAGTAGTTGGGCTAAAATATCAATAATAGCAAAAAATAGTGACAATAGCAGCTACTCAAAGAGCTACTTGGGTACTTTTGGTATTTATTATTTATTTGATACCTGTCAGTGAGGTGAGGAAATAAAAGGCTCCCCCCTGTATTCTGTTCTGCCACTTGAACCTCATGCAATCGCTGGGATGCTGGATAACAGAGTTGGGATGCTGGCTAGCATTTCCCCACGTTGATAGACATTTTAACAAAGCCAATGGAACAAAGCGGTGCTTGAATTAAACGAAAAGTAACATTGACATTGAGCTGGTACAATATTAAGCGGCGTCTCAAAGTCTCTTGGCCGTCTTCTACCATCCTCGTTCCTGAGTTACCACATGGCTCCAAGGTCCCAGCACTGCAACGTACATATACATGCGCGCAACCACATCTACAAACAATTGGAAGAAAGAAAAAACGACAGTGCCCTTTTACTCGTCGGCGACCGAGGCAAACTTGTCCAGCATCTCCTGCTGAATAGCCTCGTACTGCAGAGAATATATATGTTAGCCACGGACATCAACCTCGCCACATGTGGAAATTATCATAACATACCCTCTTGACAATCACGTCTTCACCATCGGTGGGGACCTCAAACTTCAATTGACGCAGCTTGGCTTGCAGGTCGCTTGTTGACTCGCGGACCTTTGCCCAGCTCTGGCCTTGAGCAATGGCCTTTTGTGCCTCGTCGTAGAATCCAATCATGAGCTTCATCATCCACTCCGTCTTCCAGAGCGGGCAGAACTGGTCGTAATCGGAGTAACCGTTCTGCTGCAGGAAATCTTCCTTGATCAAAACGGCAAGATCAAGTGTGATCTTGTCGGTATCGGACAAGGCACTCTTGCCGACCAGCTGGACGACCTGGTCCAGTTCATCGGAGTCCGAAATCAACTGCTTGACGCGGTCACGCAGTCTAGGGAAGTCGGGGTTGTTCTGCTCGTACCACTTGTCCAAAGCGGTGTTGTACTTGCTGTAAGAGACGATGGTGTTGATTGAAGGGAAGTGCTTTCGCTGAGCAAGCTTCTTGTCCAAACCCCAAAAGACCTGGACAATGTTGAGGGTGGAAGTGGTGACGGGATCCGAGAAGTCACCACCGGGGGGGCTGACGGCACCGACAATGCTGACACTGCCGCTTCGCTCGGGCGATCCCAGAGTCTGGGCTCGGCCAGCTCGCTCGTAAAAGGATGCGAGCTTGGCACCCAGGTAGGCTGGGAAACCCTGATCAGCAGGCATTTCTCCCAAACGACCAGAGATTTCACGAAGGGCCTCGGCCCATCGAGACGATGAATCAGCCATCATGGCGACGTTGAGACCCTGGTCACGGAAGTATTCGGCGACTGTGATACCAGTGTAGATGGAGGCTTCACGAGCAGCGACGGGCATGTTGGAGGTGTTGGCAATGAGACAAGTTCGCTTCATGATGGGCTCTTTGCGGCCGTCAACCTCAATGGTGAGCTCGGGGAAGTCCTTCAAGACTTCAGCCATTTCGTTTCCACGCTCGCCGCATCCAACATAGACGATGATGTCGCTGTTGGAGAACTTGGAGACGGACTGACTAATGACAGTCTTGCCACAGCCGAAAGCACCGGGAATGGCAACGGTACCGCCCTGGACACTGGGGAAGAGAGCATCGAGAACTCGCTGGCCGACAACAAAAGGCTGATCGGCCGTCAAACGCTCAGACGTCGGGCGGGGAACTCGGACAGGCCAGGACTGCATCATGGGATACTCTGTCTTCTTGCCATCAAACTCGACCTCAAGAATCTTATCAACAACGGTATACTCGCCCTTGGAGGCAATCTTGGTGATGACACCTCGGGCTCGGGGAGAGAACAGAATCTTGTGGACCGCCAGGAAGGAGTTCTCAAACACAGTTCCCCAGACATCGCCGCCGGAAATG
The DNA here is from genome assembly GCF_033847375.1 of Trichoderma aggressivum f. europaeum. Taxonomy (NCBI): domain Eukaryota; kingdom Fungi; phylum Ascomycota; class Sordariomycetes; order Hypocreales; family Hypocreaceae; genus Trichoderma; species Trichoderma aggressivum. The sequence continues at coordinate 368,006 of NW_026946403.1, forward strand.
TGGTCGCCAACCTTGAGCTGAGGAGTAAACTCCCACTTCTTTTCTCGGTCGAGCGCAGGAACAGCGACACCTCGAGGGATATAGATGGATTTTGAGATCTTGGAGATGCTGGCTAGGGGTCGCTGGATACCGTCGTAGATGCTGTTGAGCAGGCCGGGGCCCAGCTCGACAGACAAAGGCTTGCCTGTTCGAGCAACAGGGTCACCGACCTTGACACCGGCTGGGGGAGCTTGGTCAGCATCGAATCTTGACGTAATTCGTATCGGTTTCGGAGTGTAGAGGTGAGAGTGGAAGGGAGTGTCGTCATACCAGTTTCCTCGTAGACCTGAATGGTAGCCTGATCGCCGCTGATTCGAATGACCTCACCGACGAGGTTGTCGTGACCGACTCTGACCTGGACGCCAACAATTAGCTAATCAGCCATGACTGTGGCTGATCATTGTAATGTTACTCACCAGCTCGTACATGGCAACACCGATCATGTCTTCGGCGACAATGACGGGACTGCGGTTGGGTTAGCAACAAAGCCATTTGTATGATGGAGATCCGGATGTATCGAGGTGACCAACCCTGAGATGGAGTAGATCTTGCCTGCGCAACATTGTCAGCAACTCTGCTCAGTCTTGTCCAAATCAAGGGCTCTTCTCTCATCATCACGCCCTTACCATAGTGAATGGCATCGCCATCTTGTTCTGTGGTTTTCTGTGGCGCCATACAAGTCAGCTTCCTGAGTGATTGACGTAGCGGGGCATCAGCCTCGTCGTCGTTTCCAGCTCGTCAACGGCTTCGGCTGTAGTTTGTCTGCTCCCGCACCGATGCCCGAGTGACGGTGCTGGGAGACGTGCGGGGAGGGTTTGGGGGGACGCATACAGAAGGCATCGTGAGCGATTGGAGAGGAGGAGCGTTGTCGAGCTCTCGATCGGCAGCGGTAGGAGAAGAGTCGGGAGATGAAGCAGAAGGAGATGGAGTTGGAGGTGGAGAGTTTCGCAACAGAGGAAGCTTGATAGCAGCTGCTGAAAGGACAGGGCTCGGGGGTGGAGGCAATGATGTAGCGCTGCCAGTCCCACCAGCTCGAGCTCTGGGGCCGAAATGGCCACCTGCACTGCTACTACTAACAAAACTGGCCCCCGAAGCGGCGTTGGTGCCTGTGGCGGGCTCAGCGCCTCCGGGGCCTGTATTCGCCGCTGGAGCGCTTCTGGCAGCGCCCACAGGGGACCGCGGGTCAGGGGATGGGGCGCTGTCTTTGTTGCTGGCGCTGTCGCTGTCGCTTTCGTCGCTGCTGGACTCGGTGTCGCTAGAGCCCTTGATGCTGCCCTCGCGAATCAGATCCAGCAGAGAAGGCCGCGCCTTGAGCCGTGGCCGCAGTCCTAGCATGCGAGCGTGCGGGCAAACATTTACGGACAGAAGCGTCTTTTCCAGCGAGGCAGAAGAGTGACAATCGAGAGCTGAGACACGAACGTGGATGCGAAAGTTTGGGGATGTTGAAATAGAGCACCATAGTGAATCGAGTGTCAGGGATGCCGTAGGTACATGTAGACACACAGACGGTACCTGTACAATTGCAGCTGCAAAACAATTGGTGTGTCAAGGAGCAGCATTGAGTAGAGGTACAAGTGCATGACTTGGGGTATGACCGTAATATCAACAAAGCCGTGCACAGTAGACGCGCATCTGCTCCATCGTCTAAGCTCATTGTTTCTACTACTATTACGAGTACAATACATTGTTGATCCTTGTGACTTTCAGGAAATGAAGCTGAAAAAAGCCCTCACCGCTATCTCTACTAATCGTGTATATTGTACAGGTACCTTGGAAGTTTGCTTGAAAAGGCAGCACAAACACCAGCACTCCATAGGAACTTGCCTGCGCCGGCGGCCTCCATTAGTAGACTCCGGCTTCACATTCTCACGTCTAGGTACTTAACGATACAATTCCGAATTCGCAGCTGCTCGGACAGATCTCGCCTTCATAGCTTCCAGCATGACATGACATCTCGTCCGTATATCAATGATTCGGCGCAATTGGGATAAAAGACGTCTTCATTACGCTCTATCAAGAGCAAAATACAACCTTCTCCCATGCCTCAAGCCTTGGCTTTCAACTCATTGGCCCGGGTCTCCAGCTCATCCAACAAATCCTTCCTCACAGCCAAAGAGCCCAGCGTCTTCATGCCTGCCGACATGCCGCATTCCTGGTGGTCGTGGGATCGGTGATGCGAGTGACCGTGCAGCTCATCCGATCTCTTGTTCAGGTGAAGGCCGATTGAAGGAACCACGCAGTTGTTCTCGCTACGACCAGCTCGAAGCTGGCAGAGCTCTTGCTTCTGGCAGTCCCCAGTGCACGAGGCGACGTTCCAGCCACGGCTCTTGAGCGAGATGTACTGGTTGAACACGTCCGAGTTTGACTCGAACAAGGCCGTTACGTTGTGCCAGAACGCGGGCGTCAGCTCGGCACTTGCTTTTGTGACGGGGGGGTTCAGCTTGGAGCCGTACGTCTCCTTGGCGGAGTAAAGCTTCGTCCACACGGGGCCGGTTGTTTGGAAATCCGAATTGGTCATGTCAGCAATGTAGGTCGTGGTGTCGAGCACCGCAAACGTCTCCGGGTCGACATCATATACTCGGAACGAGGGCATGCCCGAGGTAGGTGTCAGCGAGGGGCAGATGTAAGAGGCCATGACAGCATGCGAGGCATCTCGGCTGTTGTAGTCGGAGTAGCTGACCTCAAAGTGGTCGACGTGCGTGTGGCCGAAGAACATGGCGGCAATGGTTGACGAGTAGCGGTTCACAACTTGATCAAGGTAGTTTGACCCTGCGTGGAAAGCATCGCCTTCTCCAAGGGGCATGTGTCCAATGATGTAAACTCTCTCTCCTGCCTTTTCCGCAGCGTCGAGCTCATTCACCAGCCATTGGATTTGACCGTCAGGGTCCTGCTCAATGCCCTCCTGATACAACCAAAAGTTCATGCGGTAGTAAAAGTTGGTGTTAAGAGAGATGACCCTCAAGTTGCCATTAGGATACTTGGTAGAGTATGCGCCGATACTTTCAATCTCGGATTCCGCTGAGGCTCCCACCCAGCGTGTCCATTGGTCAGATAGGGCATCATATACCCATTGCGATGAGTTGCTGATGGACTTGGGAGGAAAAGCATTTGTGGGATTGGATTCATGGTTACCAGCGGTACCGTAAACGATACCCAGATATTGGCTCATATAAGTGTATGCGTCAGAAACTGCAAGTGGAAGTATCGATGTTAGTCAACTATGCATTGCTCATAAGCAATATATCCAAGAAAAAGGAGCACCAACTTTGCTTCTGGTTGTAAGGCTGTGAGGTGTTCCAGATTGCGTGGTCAACAATATCGCCCGTGAAGAGTGTTAGGGCAGCATCTGGAACAATGTTCTTGATGGCCTGATACATGCTAATTTCTAAGCCGACAGGAGTATCGCACTTGTGATCTCCATTTGGCCCAGCAGGCGATGTTGAGTGGCCAGGCTCATCAGCTGCGGTATAAGGTCTTTATAGTAATGATATCGTCAGTAATTACCTTTATCTTTTGACTTCATCGTCACTCTTGTTTGTACAAATCGACTCACCTGCAGCAGATGGGCTTGGTGCAATTCGAGCTTGAGCCAGACACATAAAGAGGGTCAATGTGAATATCCGAGTACTGAACCACCTTGAGAGGCGTCTTCCCGCTCGACGCAGGACGACCAGTCTGTGGCTTCGGAGAGGGAAAGGGGATCTTCCACTGAGGAACAGAGGGCTCAGGGCAAAGGCCAAGGAATGATCCGCAGAAGAGCTTTGATGTATCGGACCCGAGATCCATGTTTCGGATAGCATCCGCAATGATGGGGCCCTCTAGTGCCACGGTGCCCTCGCACACATCGTTGTCTTCAACCTGAAGACTTTCGTTAGCCGCGGCTGGATGGAAATCAGACCGTCGTGGTCATCTGGGTAATGTACCTTTGCGAGCTTGCAGAGTTCCGTAGCCACGCTGACAAACGCTCCATCTCCAAATACAGCGATGCCCTTGAGAAGGACGAGAATGCCCTGGAGCCGTGTGAGTACATGTATACAGTTACATATATGACTGACTGTGAATGGTGTTTTCTGACCTGGCAAGCAGTGCACGTCGCAGCATTCTTGATATCGTTCCATATATCATCGGCCAAGCTTCTTGCCTCAATAGCCCTCTCGATGTTCTCGATATCTCGAGGAGGGAGGCTGCTATTCTCAAGAGAAACCGCGGCCTGGGCAACAGAGCCCAGAGCCAGCAGGGAGAGCGTCGAGCTGGGACGCATAGCTGATAACAAATGCTGGCTTGAGCTGCCTTCAGATGCCTTGGTTGTCCGCAAGGATCAGGAACCAGGAACCAAATAATGCCCTCCATCATAGCTATATATAAATCGACGACAGCCATGCCCACCTGCCTACACGATGTTAGTGCCCACCCATCTCCAAGCTGCAATCCAGGCCGTTGCGAATCCTCTCCGCTCGACTATTACGAACTTTGGGCCTTCACAAGGCAAACTCAGCTCACAAGGAACCGGCCCTGTGCCAAGTCAAGAATGCTCGCCAGGGCGGATGACCTTCCGGACTCTGCCTCGCTCCATCCCCAATGCCACGCTGAATGAATGCAGGACCGAGGCATCGTCCAGTAAGAATCCCTCAACGACCTCAGGGGAGGTTTGTCTAATAGCGAGGCCCCGAGATGGAGATCCAATCAGAGACAAGCTCCTACACATGCATCGGCAGAGACCAGTTAATTAGAGGAAATGGTGTGCGGCCTGGCAGATCAGGAGGCGGGGGAGGGTATCGGCGGCTGATTGTTTGGGGAAAGCTTATGCGGTGCGACGACAGGAAGATTCAATACGATGTGTATTTGAAGCTCGGTTGCCATCGTGTCTTTGAGAGGGTGCGGTAATTAAAATGTGCTGGAAGATGGCATCTAATCTAGTTCAAGATTGCGCTAATTGTGCTTGTAATTCCATGTACTTATAAATTGAAGACTCGCATGTTCGTACGTGGTAGAGATTCCAACAGCAGCATGTTGCTCCCAGTCTCGTGTAAGACAGGCTGCTCCACGTCCAATGACTCCAACCTCTGTCTTCACATGAATCACGAGCCAAGGCACAAATGCCACTTCAGCGCAGTCAATGTAAGCCAAGCCCAAAACCCTGCAACAATCACCTGGCTGGGCCAATGTCCCGCCTAAAATGCTCGGGCTTTGTTTCATCCCTCTCGGTCCCCAACGCAGAAAGCCGCACATTAGTGAAGTTCGTGGGTGAGGGGTTGCACAGCGTTTGTCGTCGGCCGAGCAGCTCTACCATGTGAAATGGAAACCTGGCTTCCTTTGTTTGTAGCGCCGACGATCCCGGGCCGTCCAAGTTATGCCCATACAAGTAAGCGCTGCGTTCGCGCTTTTCTCGTAACGAGCGATCTTTTGCTTGGCGTCCTTTGTTTGATGGCTTTGGCGTTGGTTTTGACGCAGCCAAGCCTCGGGTGAGAAATGCCGCTGCTCGTTGACAGTCGACATGTCCGAGGCATCGGTTCCAAGAGCTTTTTGTTACGAAATAGACTGGAGCAACTATACCCAAGAGTTGTCGGCAAATCGTACATGTCTTCGTCACTATAGTACATACAAACAAACATTGATCCATTGACCCTCCTCTTTTCTCCTCCCGTAAATATCCAAGTGATAATACAGCCGTCCTCTTGGTCCCCGGGCCAAATTAGACCAGTCAGCAGTTTCACAGTTTTATACAAAATCCATTATTGTACACGAGAGCAGCTTTCCGCCGTCTCACAGCCACGTCGTGATTTCGTGACCCATCATGTGTCTTTCTTGATATCCTCTCCGGCGGGTTGAAAGGTTTCGTGGGACAGACCTTCTCGCTCCCAAGCAACGTGCACTGGACCGCCAGCTTCTTGCTGCGAACGCATTTCTCTGAACCGCTCCCCCTTTTTGGCCAGCTCCGGTAACTTGCCCCGGAACATCTTGTACCAATCCCACCTATCCGAGGGCGATGGTGCAAATACCCTTCTCCGCCGCTGTTTCATCCCTGCGTAGATTCTCCGCGCTCTTTTGTCTCGCAGTTCAGTAATGTTATATTCAACCGTCCAGTCAAAATCGTCGTCCTTCTTGAGATTCGTAGGTCGGTCAACCTGTTCGCCATTGACGAGGTTACGAACTGTAACAATCATGCCCAATAATTCACGGTCTTGTTGCCCAGCTCCTTCCGGGGTCTCAACAGCCTCACTATCGTCTTCATCTTCGTCATCTTCTTCGGCAAATTCATCTTCGTCCAAAACATCGTCTTCGGCAGATAGCTTTTCTGTCATCTCGCTAGTTTCTGAATCTGTTTGCTCGGACTTTGTAGCTAGATCAGCAAACATGCGTTGAAACGTCTTCAAGTTGCCTGCCCTGTTATCAATTCCCTCGGTGGCTTTTAGGATCAAGTCAGTCAATGAGGCATCCCGCATCTCCGAGCCATCTTGGCCATATTCAGGCTCCGTGGTCTGTTTTTCATCTGCTGCAAACTCTTCCTCCGCACCGAGGTTATCATCTGTGGTACGCCCGAGAACTGACCCTGTAACATCTCTTGGGTCGTCTGATCTGTCCCTCAACTCTTTAATCTTAGAAGAGTGTGCTGTGAGAGATGCCACCATGGCATCTAAGTATTGCTCAATTTCCAGTTCCGTTTTGCCGTTTAGAATTCCACTCTGTTCGAGAGCCTCCTGAACAGCCTCTCTCACAGAACCTATGCCAAGAGATTCATCTTCTACCGTTGCGTCAACTTTTGCCATCATAACGTTCCAGGCAGCTTCGTTTGGCGGGTCCTGGTAGGAAAGCTCGTTGGAAATCTGCTCTTCCTTTTCATTGGATGGCTGTGATTCGGGTTGCTCAATACTCTCGGCTCTGTTTGAGTCTTCTTCGCTTTCAGTTTCGCTGAGAATCTGAAACTCGCGCTCCAGTTCCTCAACTGATGATTTCCCAGCTTCCTGGGTCGTCTTCATTTCCTCCTCCGTCACCGGCTCCACGAAGAAATAAGTGAGAGGGACTTTTGTATCCCGCGTCTCGACATGCAATCGCAACGTTCGCCCAGGGTAACGCTGTGTTGCCTTGTTCATAACCTCGTTCAAAAGAGCAACACTTGTTTTGAATTCTTGATCACCCAGTCGGCGATCAGATGTTCCGTGAAGAGCCACATCCATTTCCTCCAAGCTGATATACTGAAAGCCAAATATCCGCTGTGTGTTATGATATGCGACGAAGATGCCATCCATACGGCCCATTCTCACCTGCAGAGAATATTTCAGGAAAACAGTTCTGATCATGTCGTAGTATTCCCGCTCAAAAGATTCCCACTGGCCAAATCGCTTCTGAATTTCATAGCCGGCACCTTTCTCGTAACCTCGAACATCCATCCTGACGGCGACTACCGCCCTAGTTTTCAAGTCAAACATGCCAGAACCAGGGAGTCGAGGATCGTAGGCGTCCAATTGAGAGCGCATCATAAAATCGCCCATAGTCGTGTAATGAAAAGAGTCCTGTGCATTTCTCTCTTCTTCTGACAACTGATGAGACCGCGATAGCCTATATTTTTCGAATTCATCTTTCGGCAATGTAAGGAGCTTTTCCATTGACTTGCCCAATAAGCTCAGAATATTCTCCGTGTCGTATTCTTTGTCCGAATCAAACGCATAGGTGCCATCATTATAGTGTGCAAAGGCAGCAGAAGGGCCACGGCTAATGGCAGTAAAATTATAGGACTCGGGCTCTATTGATCGGGATAGAAATGCGAAATTAGGTTTCCTCCAAGCGGAGAGCAGGAAATGAAAATGGGAGAGAATTGAAGTCATGCTCGATGTTGAGCCGCAATACTTCATCACATGTGAGGCGCTGAGCTGTCTCAACTTGACATCCTTGGATGAGGTAACATAGCTCCTGAGCGCATCAAAGTCAAATTCCTTGACTGGCATGATAGAAGCAAGATAAGGGTCGAAATTGAAGACCCGAGACCGGTCATCCTGCATATGATAGACTCCCGGGTTGAACAGCACCCGGTCGAGGTTATGTTTGAGCTGCGGTACCGGTAGCAAAGCATCCTCTTCGACCGGACATAGTTTGAGATGCTGAGGTCTTATCGTCTTCACATCTAGTCTTGGCAATTCCTTTGCTTTCCTGCCTTTTGCAAGTTTCCCGGCTAAAGAGGTCTTCTCGGGAGGTATGTCACCTGGAGCCATCGGTGCCGCCGCATAGCGAGCCATTACATCCACATCTTCTTGGTCGTCTTTGGGGGCAGCTTTCGCTCGCCTTTTCGAAGTCGAAGATTGAAGCCGAGATTTCAGGGTAGTCCATAGTCCTGCAGTTGGTCGCGCCGCTGTATCCTGTGATTCTCCTCTATGCTGGGATTCTCCTCCATCCAACGCGGACTCTGCAGGCTCTGCAGGGCTGGGCTTTTTATCCTTTGGCAGCTTCTTTTTCTTCGTTTTGGTAGTAGCAGCCTCCCGCAATTTTGCATTGATCCTCCGTTTACGTTTTTCTCGCGCTTTCCCTGCTGGCTTACCGTCAAGCGCCCGAGTGACCGTGAAGCTTCTTAAACCAAGGTTGGTGAGAGGCAGCTGTCGACGAATGGCCCACAGGGTAGTCGTACGGGCCAGTGGCCTAGCACGGAGGAATGGTTGAATCATCTCCAACTGTGAGACAACATGCTCTTATGAGAACGACATGTATTTGCAGTGTTGGGCGAAGGGAGTCGAAGTAACCCTTGTTGAATCTCAATACTCCATCATGAGTTACAAGTACAAGGTGCTGCAAGGGAAGCTCACCTTTCATCATTGGACTGAACTTTTTCTTATCGATACGAGGGTACGTTTGCGGTCGGCAATACGGCGGGACAAGCAACTGCCGCTTGCATGCGCCACACGTGATCAGCCCTGCAGTGAATGGCGCTGATGACGAACTCCCCTGCGACAGCTTCATCGTGGATCTCCAGAAGCTCCAGTCTGTTGGTACGTCATCTAAAACAGTCAGCAGGGCTCGAGGCCTTGTGCGGCAGATATGGGGGCCAGCGACTCCAAGATAGGATTTAAACAAGGCATCTTCAGGTTATCAGAGGAGCGCAACATTGCGGTGCATGATCCTTACTGGACTTCGGTGCGTCATGCCTTTGATCTCACATGCCCGCCGGGATGCTGATGGGGTCTTAGTTTTGGGAGCTTCCTGAATCGTCGGAAGATGTTTTTAGTCTCTTCTCGCCCAACGATATCCGCCGAACTCGTGACAATGCCCTAGAAAACATCGAGACCTTGATTCAAACCCTGACAACGCGAGCCTTTACTCTACGACACCATCCATCCTTTCCAGATCCTGACCAAGCTCCAGAACGAGACGTTCTGAACTGTATCAGGGTTCTTACCCGAGTACTGCCATACTTGTATGAAAAAGAGAACTTGGGATCTTGGGAAGAAAAGTTCTTGTGGACCCCCCGAGAGGTAAAGGGCCGAACTGCCAAAAATGAAGTGCTGTTCGATGAAGCTCAGGAAGGGAAAGAGCCGGTACAGGCTTCAGCTGAGACGCATGAGAATCTGAGACCCCTAGCGGAGGAGCTGATAGACACCTTGGTCGACCTCCTATTCTTCTCAGATTTCACTCTCCCTCGCCAGCCAAATGGGCAATCCAAGGTTACGTACGCCATATGGCAGAGCGGGGTTGGATGCAATACAGCCGTGGCAACGACCAAAGAATTTGAAAGCAACCGATGTGAAATTCTAAGGCTCCTCATGACTCTTGCTGGCCAAAGCATGTACACAACCCCGGGAGTGCTGCCACAGAGGGGAGTGCGGACTCTGACCTACCTCTGCACGTCTCCCGATAAGCAGGTGGTGCTCTCGGTTCTTTGTTCCCTTCTAAACACTGTGAGTACTCAAAGCCTCTTCCGGGCGAGGCCATTTGGCTAACTACCATCTTCTACAGACGCTGAAATATAACCCAGCGAGCTGGCGCGTACCATACAACACTCTAGTGTTCAGAGACACTAAGCAGGTTCTTGTGACTTGCTCCATACACTTCTTATTAGCTATGCTCATATACCCTATACCCGAGGATGCGTCTTCGAGCTCCCACAAGAATTACTTCCGCCACTTCCTCGGCCGAATACATCGTCCTCAAGACTTTCAATTTATAGTTGATGGAATGACGCGGATTCTCAATCAGCCGCTTCAAGAGAAGAGCTCATACATTCCCGGCTCTCAATCTTCTTCTAACCTTGCTCCAGAGGTTTTGATGCTATTCTGGGAACTGATTCAATGTAATAAGCGATTTCGGTCCTTCATCATTGATACCGACCGGGCACACGATTTCGTTGTCCTAGCACTGTTCTACGCTCTGGAATACAGGAATGAGCCATCTAAGCAGGGTGTTGTGCGCATGTGCGCGTTTCTTTTGCAGACGTTGAGCGTTGAAGCGAGCTTTGGGTCTCACTTGAACAAGATTTTCGAGGGCCAAGAAAGCCTCCCCGCGAGCATCAGAATCAACGCATTCAGGGGTACATACGCTGACTTCCTTCTACACTCAATTTATACCTTGATTACTACAAGTCAGGGCAACTTTGCGCCAGTTTATCCGGCGCTTCTAGCAATCATCAACAACATAGCTCCGCATATTGAAGGTCTAAGTGCTTCCAGTGGCTCCCAGCTGATGCATCTGTTTTCGTTGATGGCATCCCCATCATTTCTACTTGCCAATGAAACGAATCATGTTCTCTTGCACTCTCTGCTGGATTCGATCAACTCCATTATTGAAAACAAATACCGCCAGAATCCGGAGCTGATACTGGCCATTATCAAAAACAAGAAGCGTGTTGAGGCGCTCAGGACATTCACATTGGAAAGTGGACAAGAGGAGATTGAGAAGATCAATCGGAGAAGGAAGGATGCTGGGGCTGGGGCTCACACTGGACTTTTCGACGATGGATCTCGACGAAGCTCTGCCGACAGTATACGAAGCCCATCTAACGCTCTATCTCGGACCCAATCGTTGGAGGAAGTCCCCGAGGACAGCGCCTTTGCCGTGGGAGACGACGATGACGAGGAAGATAGCGACGAGGAGCCTCAGCCCACACCAGCCGCGTCGACCGCTAGCGAAAACCCGTCTCAGGCATCATCAGTAGCCCACGTTGAAGATGCAGTGCCTGTCCAGCTACGAGGAATGTCTGAGAAAGCCCGGGGAAAGATGCCGGCTAATATCCAGTCCTTCTCCCGGCAGAACAGCTCAACAAGCCTTGGCGCATATTCGACCACCAACCAGGCGTTTGGTGGCAGTTTTGAACCGACAGCCTCGTGGATTGATAGCTGGTTGCCAGAATTACCTCTACATACCATCCTGACCATCATTCAGCAAGCATCGAGCGTTCTCCCACGACAAGCATCGGCCCGAGACGCTACAGCTGACACGCTACGTCGAATTCAAAAGATTGAATTTGTCGGTCTCGAGCCGTCTGCCGTACGGGTCCACTTATTTGAATGGTCCCAGCTGGCACTCGGATGGTACGAGTCCCTGCTCTGGGGCGTCATCTTTGCCAGCGAAATGCAGATTGCAAAGGGCACCATGGGTATCTGGAATGGCACGGCCATCAAGCTCTTCCGAGTCCAGGAGACGGCGCCGGCAGGCCCCACTCTGACCTCACCCAGAGGGGCTGTGGATGCTGTCGGAAGCAATATTGTGTCACGTATCGGCCAAATAAATCTTCGCGGCGCGTCGGCACTTTCAAATTCTGCACCGCACAGGGGTGGATCATGATGGTAATACTACATACTCGTACTCCATGTGCTACTCTCCGGAAATATGTACGATGCATGAGACGAGCCGACAACTCTCGAGAGCGTGATGTGCTTGTACAGTAGCCTGCTAAGATATAGACCAGATGTTTGACTATGACTTTGCGAGTTTCTTCCCAGTTGGTGTGCTCAGCAAACATGATTCTGCCCTGCCAGCATTGGTCCAATCATGGCCCCCTGGAAGTCTGGATGCCTGGTGGACACATCCCTGCGCGGTGCTTGCCATCATTGGTGACAAGGAGCAGAGTACTGTACAGCAGCACACCGAACTCTTTGGCTAATCCTGTTCCTCTTCATTTGTTAAAGCCCTGGATGGGCCGGATGGGCCAATCAGACAAATTGACGTGGCTACCTGGAAGCCTTGCGATGAGGATGGAAGATCACAGAGACCCCGAGGGTAAAGGGGACAGCTGTGAATTTCCGACGGTGATTTGTGCAGAAGGCACCGACAATGGGCACCAAGACCAAGACTTGACTGGAGATTGGGCTGCGCATACAGTACGCCATGGCTGTAGTATTAGCAAGCATTCCTGAGGGTTGGTATTGCGGCGGGCGGAATCAGTCGGCCGAGTAATGTCAGCAGCTGCGATGGTTGGTACATTTGATACTGGTATTTTAACGTTTGGAGGCGCTAGCAGTTGAGGAAACTAAACTATTAACGAACATGAATTGATGGCTCTGGCTTATGCTTCGAAGCTGTGCCGTGATTGATTGATGCTGATGCGACAGTGATGCTACCTAGGTAGGCATGGAACAGCCTGAAGCGACTTGGTGCCGATTCAGACGCCTCAAACAGCACCGGCCGATGACGCGAGTGAGTTGAGCTGTCAAATCAACGCCAAAGCTCAGGCTCAGCTCATCCGCACCGCCACCGACACTGACACCGACACTGACACAATACGAGTACCTCTACCCGGCAGAAGCGCCGCAACTCACACGGTCCAGCCCCACGACGGTTGGAAGCGAGACATGACGCTGTTAGTGATGGGATGGAGCTGCTGGGCTCCCCGTAAATTGCGAATAAGAGGCACGCTAGCCACTAGCCGCCGCTTCGGATGGACTGCACGATGAATCCAGCTCGGCCCAGCCTTGGAGCTCTTGTTGCTCCCAACTGGTCTGGTACTTTTTACCCGTGGCTGATACAGCAATCCGAATGTGCCTTGTTTTTCTTATCTTTCCCCCCTTCACCACCGTTTCGCGACCCTCTAGGCTTGGGCACAGCGTTTGTGGTCCAGCGCATGCCGCCGATGCAATGAGCGCTACCCTCAACTAACACCCGTCTTGACGAGCTTACGGCGCGCTGAGGGCATCGTGTATTTCAGGACCTGGACCCGTTTACATCACATCATGGCTCAGCCTGCCGAGGCAGCAGGCGCCGCCGCTTCGGTGGATGAAGACATCAAAGAGTACAAGATTCACGTATGATGCCCAGAATAGCGTACATCATCTGAATTGTTCAAGCTTGAATACGGCGTCGCGGCTAATCACTTTTTGACGTGCAAAGGCATCGAGCAAGTACCTCGATTTTACGCGGCAGAAGCTCGAACTAGCTCGGCTTCCTCGCGAAGTTCCCGACGCGAACTCGAGGGCGTGGTGGGATCCGAAGCCAGCGCTGGAACCGCTCATCGACTATTGGTAAGTCGGCGCTCACCATCTCTCATCAAATCTCCAGTGGCTAATAAAAACCAATTCTAGGCTTGAGCACTTCACTTGGAGAGAGCATGAAAAGGAAATCAATGCCTCGGTCCCGCAGTTCAGGATCAGCATCCAAACATCTGCCACAGAAGGGCCTACGAGGATGCATTTCATTCACGCGCGCTCGCGGCATCCAGACGCCGTGCCTTTGCTCTTAATCCCGCCGTTTCCATTTTCCAATTTGTCATTCCGCCACATCACCGATACCTTTACGGATCCTGCCGATGCAAACACCAACCAACCCTTCCACCTTGTTATGCCATCGCTCCCTGGGCTGGGCTTCAGCGATTCTCTGCCTAAAAACGTCCAGGTCGTCTCCAAAACCTCTGAGATGCTTGACATCCTCATGAGGCGACTAGGATACAGGCATTACCTCGCGACTAACTCTGGGTCATCCATTACCCCCCAAGGTGGAATCGACTGGAAAATTCTCACACATCTGGCTGCCAATCATCTGGATTCTTGCCTTGGTGTCCACTTGGTATCGCCGCCATTGCAAGCTCCAAAGGCATTGAAATCGCCGGTCGAATGGCTGAAATTGACTCTGGCAAAGGCCCTGCAAACTCCCATTCTCGGGTATACAAAGGAAGACGTTGCGGCCCTCCAGAAGAACAATCCAGAAAGAGCCAGGATATCCACCACGGATACTGCCTCGTCATTTGGAATAGGTGCATACGATCCAAATACGCTGGCATACGCACTTTGCGATTCTCCGACCGGGCTTTTGGTCTTTTTCCTGGCCATAGTTAGGATATTAGGGTCCGAGAAGGAGTTTACTTCATTAGAACTCGTCACAATGACCAAGCTGACTTGGCTTCCGGGCCCGGAAGGGACGCTGAGGCTATTGGCAGACAATCATCTCTCAGTAAGGGATGATGCAGAGCCAAAATCGGCAAGGAAGCCCAAAGCTTCCATCACAGTGTTCCTGGCTGATGATGTCGCGATTCAGAACGGATCGATCTCAGCTCGGGATGGCGTTTCGCCACCATCGGTCAGTCCCTACGTATGCCCCAGCTGGGCCAAGCAGCACTATGAGGTAGTTTCGACTGCCCGAGTTGAGGGAAAGCAGGGACTGCTGGCTTGGGAGCGACCACAAGTGATTGCCGACGGTGTAAGCAATCTTGCCAAAGCACTGCTCGCCGTGGACAAGAGACTCTATGGAGCTGGGAACAGAACGGCTTAGTTGGATAGTTGTTGGGGTAAACATGTTTGCCTTGAATCTTGATTCATATTTTCTATATCATCTAGCCATGATCTACCTTGAGGACCGAGAAGTTGGATTGTACGTTTGCAAGGATCGATACCATATATATTTTGCGATTTTCAGTAGGACGTCACCAGCTAATAAACTATTTTCCTTTCACAACGCAATATAAACGAATATTTTCAACATGGAACGTCCATCAACTAATTAATCATCACATAGCAGCAGATAATCAGCTCTTTGTGATGTTCGTTGCTATAACACTTTTTTTTCACTGTGAGGCTTACATGTGTCAACGCTCATGTTAGCCTTTTGCTCTCAACGTACCTGCAGCTCAAGGTTTGGCGGGGTTCACAGCCATTGGGCTGCGGCAGTGGTCTGTGCGTGCTGTCTGCTGCACCCCAAGCCAGCTTGAACCTTCAGGGTCAACTCCCAGCCAACACCGAGAATGGCCTAAACCGACATCTTGATATCAAATTGTGTTTGCTTCGCCTCCTTTTCCCGCAGGAAATTCGACAACAAGAAGCTGTAGGGATCCAGGCCCCGGCCCCGACAGTTCCTCTCTCCCCAACGCCGACGACGATGCTCACTTGTGACCCCGTCTGGTGACACGACTCGACGGCATCATGTCCAACGGCTACGGCAGCTCGATGCGCAATGGCGACGGATACGGCAACTTTGGGCGGACGACCGATGACTACGATCCGTACGGCGATAATAACTACAGAGGCGAGAGATACAATGCCCAGGTGTCAAACCAGAGCCTCCGAAATATGCCCTCGAGACCGCGCGTCCAGGAGACAAGCGCCGAGAGACAGATAGCTCAGGTCCTGGATCACATCAAGAGCGAGTGGCCGTCCATGTGCCGCGAGGATTGCGTGCCTGTCCAGCTCGCGCTCCAGCTCCTAGATAACAGCTCGGTCGGTCGCGCGCACGACTACCGCAAGTTCCAGACGACGCATACGTATCTCCAGGACTCGCTGAAGAACATTGTCCATGAGCATCATCAGGGCTTCAACAGCTCCATCGGTACATTTCACAAGATCCAGAGTAGCATTCAGGTCTCGCAGAAGCGAGTCCGCGCTCTCAAGGAGTCATTGGCGCTATCCAAGGCCAGCCTATGCGCGACAGATCCAACCTTGAAGATTCTCTCCGAGGAGTCGAAAGAGTATGACGAATTATTGCAAACGTTGAACGAGCTGGACGACCTTCGAGCCGTTCCTGACCAGCTGGAGGCCCGTATATCCGAGAAACGGTTCCTGACAGCGGTCGACGTGCTGCAGACTGCACTGCGAAAATTGAGAAAGCCCGAGCTGGATAATATCGGGGCGCTCAGCGATCTTCGAAGCTACCTTGCCAACCAAGAAACTGTTCTTATGGATATTCTGGTGGAAGAGCTGCACGAACACCTCTATCTAAAGTCGCCGTACTGCCAGCAAAGGTGGTCAAGTTTGGCTAAGAACCGAGGGGGGGCCAACGAAAGCAATCACAACGAGGCAAACCCCCCAACCACCCCATTCTACTTAATATTAGACTCGATTGATTTTGAGAGGCCGGTGCTGGAAGATCCAATGAAGAACCCAGAGGCGGACACATTCTACTACGTGACTCTATTGGTCGAAGCGTTGAACAAGCTTGGCAGGCTGCAGAATGCTGTAGAGACTTTGAAGCAGAGACTGCCTGTTGAGCTTTTCATTGTCGTCAATGAAACTATCAACGAGGTTGAGCAGCGGCACCCAACTTCGTTCCGCGCCGCCGTCGGAAAGCTGGACGGCGTGCAAATATACAGCGCCCGGGAGATCCAGATGCGTGCAGACGTCATTTATGACCTCCTCTGGACGCTCTATGGCAAATTCGAGGCCATCGGAGAAGGCCAGCGTGTCTTCCACGAGTCCATCAAGGCCCTTATTCGCCGCGAGGGTTCTGGCAATAATATTGCCCTGCTCGGTAGCTTCAAGGAGCTATGGCACCTTTACCAGAACGAGATCCGGTCTCTTTTGCACAACTACGTAACGACAGATGCCGACGTTTACCAATTCGATTCTCCTACGCCAGGGGCGGGTGTTGGCGGCAAAGACGGCATGCGAGAGCATCTGTTCAAATTTTCCGAAGCAGATACCAAGTCTATCGAAGTAGCTGCAGAGTTTGATGCGCTGGAGACCATCATTCAAGCTACTGTCCCCGGCTTGACGGGTGGTTCGCGAAAACACGGCTCCGAGAACAAGAGGAACAAGTCAACGGCTGATGATGTTGGATCAAGGCGGAGTGCCTATGGTGCCAATCGGGGGGCGCCGGGCTCTTACAAATCGTTGGTTGAGCCGAGCGTTTTCAACATGAGTCTTCTCTTGCCACCAACCCTAATCTTCCTACAACGGCTGAAAACCATTGTTCCTCCCGGTTCCGATCTTGCCACGAGCACTTTAACCACATTCCTTGACAATTTCTTGGTCAATGTGTTCCAGCCGCAGCTGGATGAGACTATTGGAAAGCTGTGCGACGCCGTCTTTGGAGAATCCGACTCGTTCTTACAGGATCCTGACTGGAACCAATGCTCCCAACGGCCTATATTCAAAGGCTCCACCGCATTCTTTCAGGTAGTCACGGCGTTTTGCCGAATGCTTGGAACCATTCCTCCAGACCAAGCTTTGAGCTCTCTCATAGTGACCCAAATGATGCGATATTATGATCGATGCTTCAGCTGGTTTCAATCCCTTGTGACGAAGAGGCACGATCAGCCTGCCGATTCAAGCAACTTGCGAGCATCGGCACGCTTTTCGGTGCAATCTAGTGAGGTCAACGACGTAGCAAAGCAGCTTTGGGCTGCAGATGAGTTGGATAGCGGATTGATGAGGAAAGAGATGCAGCTTCTCATACAGAAGACGAATGGCCAGCGGCTGGAGGCAAACGACGTTATTCAAGACCGAGACACAATTTCATCTCTGTGCCTCTTATACACCAGCATGAGATGGCTAGCCGCGAAGATTCAGAGCTTGAAGCACATAACATCGCAAGAGACGGATACATCACGGCAGCACCTCCCACGCCAGTCAGGCCAACGGTGGACATTGAACGACCCAAGTAAGACTTCAGGGCAAAGTCCAGTACAGCTTCCTCTTACGATAGAGAGTGCTCAGTAAGTTGCGATCCAAGATTCGGCAGCTCTCCTTAGCGTATCCGCTAACAAAAGTCCTCTCGATAGAACATTTGACACCATCGTGTCTTCCTTTGAAGAACTGGCTGCTACGGCTCTGCTAACTTTACACATGGAAGTACGCTGTCGGGTCATCTACTCGTTACGCAACACTCTCTCGCCAGACTCAGCGCCGTACATTCTGGAGCAGGATGTGAACGAGCCTGATCCTCAGATTATCAGTCTCAATCAAGAGCTTGTTCTTTTGGATGAGACTATTGTGGAATTCCTGAAAGACAAGGAAGTCATCTTTATACGGACCGGGGTTGGCATTCTTATCAACGCCTTTTTGGTCCAGAATGCTTCCTTGGCCTCCCCCATGAACGACAAAGGATGCCATCGCATGCAACTAAACATTCTTGTTCTTCAGCAGAACCTCAAAAATGTCGAGGACGGAGTCGACCTGGCAAAAGCAACAAGCTACTTTCAGCTGTTTGAGAGGGGCCCAGAGGCTATTGTCGAGAAGGCAAGGGAGTACAAGGATAGGCACGGGATGGGGACACTGGCGATTGATCTGAATAGCTTCTCATATGACGAGCTCAAGACTTTGATAGAGCTCTGCTATAGCGAACAGATGGCGAATCCGGAGAGGGGCATCACGTCGGCGGCCAGGAGGCAGCTGGATGAAAAGTTTGCCAGGCTGAGCGAGTTTAAGTGGCAGTAATAACTTGGCATTTTGAAGGCGGCGTAATGGGAGTTGACGGATGGTTATGAGCAAAGTTGGAGAGGGTGTAGGAGTGGGATGCTTTATTGCATGGTGGCCATGATTCAATGTCTAGCAATATTAGAAGTGGAAGATTATGTGCATATGTTTCGGAGAAACTCATTTGTTGTGGTTAAGAGGATATACATTGGGAGCAGTCTTTGAGTGGCACTATTGGCGCTCTACAACGCCGAGAAACGCAACCGGAAGTCAGATTGGCATCTGTAGATCAATTTGACAATTTTTAGTCCAAGTGTTCTTAACTTATGAATTCAGTTTGGTTAAGTCAGTCTCGTTATTTAAGAGTCGTGTACTGGCCTTTGGATGTGCCTTTGGGTGTGCCTTTGGGTGTAAGCATGGCAGTTCGGCTCATCATGATAATATCAAGTTATGGTTTTGCGCTTTTATTTCACGGCAACAGAATTCACCCAAAGACCACTATCATCATAATACTAATGTATATATCGTAAAAACTTCAGATAAGAACAACACTATCAGGAACAACATTATGCTTCATGTCCGTGGATGCCTCATGTTCGCTAGCACTCTGGCAAGCAGTTCCTCCCGGGTATCTCTTCTTTGCGGATGTAGCTTTCTCTATGAAGCAACGGCCGAGTCAGCGAGCGCATTCGGAGTTCATACACTTCTCTTTAGAGGCAAATGCAAGACTTACCGCGGCGAGCCATCTTCGCATCTCTTCTCTGGTCCATGTTTCGGGGTCGCCTTTGGGATCTTCTTGTGCGGGAAACAAATCGCCACCGAAGATGGACCAAGCTGCGGCTGCGACCACGACGCCACCAAAGGCTTTTTTTTTGGCTTCTATTAGAATTGATGCAATCTAAATTGATAGATAGGGAGTTTGTATTACCGAGAAGTACATTCTATAGTTATGTTAGATGATCAAGGCTGAATTGAGTGTTATATATAAGTACGCAACGTAGCTTACCTTGGACTTCATCGCACCATCTAGCGCAGTACCGGCCATCTTGAAGGCGAGGGATGCTGTTGAGATCCGAGAATGGACACGCTTGCGAGGCCGTTGAAAGGCAGTGATTGGTAATAATGAGATTTCCTATGAAAATTAGGATGATGAATGAGTTAATGTTTCTTTACAAAAAGCTAGCCATTTGGACCGATGATCAATTCGTTCCATCAAAGCAAAGCCACTTATAGTAGACGTGTATGGCAACACGCACGCTCGACGCCACAGCCACCAGCCACACTCTCATGTGGCTAGTGCGCATGATGGTCCGTGCGACCCGCCCCGCGAAGCGGGAGCGCACAAAAATAATTTGTTGCCAAAAATCCACCATATCTCGAATCGTAAATTTCGTACTCTCTGTCGTCCCAAACCCGTCTCACAGAGCCGATCAAATACCGCCAAAATGCCCAAGGAGGTCGCTGACATCAAGAAGGTAAGGAATCATCATATCAGAAAGAAGACAAGTAGAATCTTTCCGTGCTGACATTTTCGTCTCCAGTTCATCGAGATCTGCCGTCGGAAGGACGCTTCCTGTACGTATTCAACGCAGCTATCCGAAATCCAACCTCCCCTTTCGAGGGGATAATCTCGACGAGAACTGGGAGAGAGGCTTGGAGTTGAGACGAAGGAATTGCATCGACTAACTGGACTACAGCCGCGCGGATCAAGAAGAACAAGAAGGCCCACAACATCAAGTTCAAGGTCCGATGCCAGAAGAACCTCTACACCCTGGTGCTGAAGGACAATGACAAGGCCGAGAAGCTGAAGCAGAGCCTGCCTCCCAGTATGCACCCCCCAACCCTTAGCTGGACAAGATCCTCAAGTCCCCAATCTGCTACCGTGGCGTCGAGACGAGAATGATGGAAGCTGACTTTGCTGCTACAGACCTGCAAATCGCAGAGGTCCCCAAGAAGAACTAAGGCAATGAATTGGTGGTAAAATAGGGGTGGCTTTGGGCGTGGGAAGGGTTTACATGCACAACTGGGCGTCTCGGGATACCTTGCATTTCATGTGCTCAGAACGCACGCTCGCAATAGAGCTCAAAAATAACGATTTGAGACACAAAAAAAAAGCAACAATCGCACACCAAAACCTGGTGAGCCCGATGTCTTTCTGTGCCGGCTAGGCTAGGCTACCTGAAGAAGGGAAGGCCCCCGGTTACTCGGTGATGCCTATTTACACGACGTGCCTGAAGCGGCGATGATCTTTCTTGAGGGCGAGGCTCGCCAATCCTTCCAGTCGTTTCTTCGGAACATCGCCAGTCCAGAATACAATCAAATCTTCCTTGTCTTCCTCACCAGCTGCCTTCTCAATCCTCCAGCCCGCCCATATGCTCTTCTCCAGACCCTCCTTTCGCAGCTCGTTTTCCAGTGCTTGATATTTGGTTTGTATTGCCTCCCGCTGATCGCCGTTGAATGTTAAGCGACAGACGTCGAACACGTCGTTGGTGTCCTTGTGTTGAAAGGCTTCCCGCATCTGTGACCTCGCCCCCGCCGGGTCCATGTGGAAGAGCAGGACGGAGTCGCACCCCGGGGCACTGAACTCGCTTAGATTGCCATTGGCCGTCCTATTCTCAAGACTTTGGATCCATTCTCCGTGCGCCTCGGGCGAATCCCACGGCGCCGTGATGAGAAGCGTTGATTGGTCTGTGGCATCCGTGTACATGCTGCTCAGGTTCATGCCAGGTGCCAGATTGCATGGCTGATTGCGGCGAACCCAATTGTCTTGAATCTCTTGACACTCCATGAGTGTCTCGAGAAACTCGAGGGGGTCGAAATTGGGCCTCAGCTTGATGATGGCACACTCCGTGACAGGCATGATGGCTGGCCTTTTGGTGAACGGTTGTAAAGGTAGTACAAGGGAGGCAAAGTAATTGGATATAGGTAGGTTTGTCTTGTGCTTGATTTGTTGACTATCTGGATTTAGGAACCACGCAGCAAGGCAGCGGCAGATGTTTTTTACACTTGGAATTCTCTCAACTAGGCAGACCTGCAGTGACGATTGTTGTCCGCGGTAAGGATTGCTGTTCCGCGGAGTTGCAGGTATATCGTTCTCGGTGTCCCGTGTCGTTTGCGTGTGCTGGTGGTTACCTAGAGCCCCCTTGTCAGAGACAAAACGTGATGCTACTAATTCCGGGAGGAAGCAGGTACAAGTAGTTTTTACTTATACGAAAGGCCTCCAATTCTTGATTGACACCCTAAAGCAAGCCATTGACGAACAACCCACATGTTTTTGTGAACGTGATCCGGGGGGGGGAGGATTGCGCGTCGCACAGAATCGGCAAATCCCCATCAGCTGGGCGAAATCTTGGTCTATCTTTTGAAGCTGAAGTGTCGTCATCACCCCGCGCATCGCAGGTCCGGCCCAGAGAAGAGCAGGGCAGTGACAGACTGGGCGGTGGCATTGGATCGGCTAGATGGGGAGCCTTGATTCGATGTTTTTGCATTTGGGTTTTGGACTTTTTGGCTGTGGCGTAGATGGAAGTGGAATGGTTGGAGATGGCGGCCTTGGCAGGGACTTGTGAGAGAAACCGGGAAGTTGATGTGGATTTGGGGCTCTATGTATATGTTCTCGATAGTGTAGTGTTGAAATGTTTGAATGTTGTTATAATGGTTGTATTGGGACATTTCGAGGGTTGAACGCTTTGATTTGGGACTGAAAAGCTGATATGAGTGCTGTGGCAGCTTGGGTACGGGCCTTTGTCTTAGGAATGAAGAACAAAAGAAGGCGTAATTAGAGTGCTTATTTACGTAGCCATGTGTATCTGAATTGATAGACGCAAGATATATGTCGGATAGTGGGATGGATATCCATTGCTACGTGAGGTTGATGATAGACGAAGACGCTCTCTAATCTTATAATGGGCTATAATTTGTCTGGTGAGGGCTACAACGCAAGGTAATGTACGATCGAATCGCTTACTGTGTGCATAAAAGTGTCTCAGAGCCATCTGTGGGATTTCAAGTTGCTATTGATGCAACATGATGATACCAGACAGTGAAACGATGTGCGACATGGTGTCAAGAGCAAACAAGAGTTGAGCTGGTATACGCTGCTCCGTAGCTAGACTAAATATCATGAGACTTGAGTACTACCTAGTCACTATGACCCATGCACAGTGGTTCGGCGAATCGTCTTAAATCCCATTACGAGATATCCAAGTACTATTAGTGAGATCACACCTAAGGTATTAATTGGGTCATGAGAAGGTGCCTATCGTGGTTGTCAAAGGCTGCAGACAAGCAAATTATTGATCAACAAATTATTGATCAACATTGAAGCCCACCTTAGCCGCGCTGAACACGGCCCGATGTGCTGGATGGATTCCATCGATGCAGCCTATTTAGCCTCTGTTACGGCATTGGAGGGCAGAGGGATTTCAGACAGCCACAGACGCGGAGATGCGAAGCCTTTTGGGCCTCGACGGCATCAAGTTGGGGAGTGACTTGCATTTAAAGAAAGACGGATGGATTCCGGCGTCAACATCGATCATAATGATGGTGCATCTACATACGAGTACATCCATCTTGGGTAACACGGCATTACAGAGCTTGCAGGTCCATCCACATTCCAGATGAGGAATTCCCGAAAAAAAAAAAGTGCTGGATTTAGAACTCCATACTGTATGTAGTACATGCAGTGAGATGAGACTTGTTCCACACCAAGATGCACGTTCGTATCAGCCATGACTTGGTTTGGGCTGCACAAAGACTCGGGAGACAAAGGCCGGTGAAATGCTGCGGCTGCCAATACGAATACGCAGCCGCATGCGGGGGGGGGGGGGGGGGGGGGGGGGGG